>NC_057799.1:107259039-107559039 GCF_018294505.1 Triticum aestivum | reverse complement strand
AGGCGGGCATCGTCAGGTTAGCTCTTGCCGGGGCAATCAGGGGAGGTGTTGGTGGGGTAGCTCTTATGGTGGGCTTCTTGCGTTTCACACCCGAAACCTTCCCTTTCTTCGTCGGGGTGGGCCGGACCAGATTCACAACGGCGACGGTGGGCGCGCGTGCCTTCTCGATGGGCTTGCGGGAGTGCCGCCTTGAATGATGACGTTGCCCTACCGCTTGCAGGGTGGCGCGGTGGAGCCTTGAATGGCGACGGGTGCGACATTGCCGGCGACGAGATCTACCGAAGGGGTTGGCACGTGGATGACTTCCACAGTGATGGGCGATGGATGGGAGGATTCCATGGCGGTGATACAAAGTTGGGGAAGGTGGTCCAGAGAGGGCGGAGGGAGGTCGCTGGCGGCGGAGGGAAGGGGAAGCGGGATCTGCCGCGTGGAAATGTCCCTCCTGCCAAATATCGTTGCTGATAGGGGTCAAGCTCAGGTCAGCCTCCCACCCTGTGTATCTAAAGGTTGAGGGCGAAGATTTGCCGTTCCCCACAAATTATTTTACAGGCCGCGGTCCGATACGGTGTTTGTTCGGGCCACATTTTTTTGCCCAAAACCGTAAACTAGCGGTTATTTTGCAAGTCGGCGCGATATAAGGGGTCTACTAGAGATAGTCTAACCACTCCAACACATAGATTCTCACGTCATAGTTCAGGCGTTTGTTGTTTTATACTATTTCAGAGACGTACTGGCTCTTTTCCCATTTTCCCCCACATGTTTTATACTCCCTCCGTTTCTTTTTAGTCTATATATAAGATTTAGTCAAAGTCAAACTTTGTAAAGTTTGACCAACTTTATAGAAAAAATATTAACATCTACAATGCTAAGTTATATGGTATTAAAATTAATTTCATGATGCATCTAAAAATATTGATTTCATATTGTGAATCTTGATATTTTTCTGTATAAACTTAGTCAAAGTTAACAAAGTTTGACTTTGACCAAATCTTATATGCAACGAAAAAGAAACGGAGGGTGTACTAGAAAGAATTCATCACAGGAATCCGCTAAAGGAGGAGCTGCTTTTTCTTACAGTTTGTCGTGGGAAGGTGCTAATTCTATCCATTTACATGTACACAATCATAAATGGATATGTACACATGCATATGCCCCAACTTGAAAGTCTTGGTGTTGTGTGTGTACCAGCAGCCATTGGCTTATGTTTTGTCACTGCTGATTTTTATTTCAGATATCTCAAGGAATTGACTTCTCTGATGACAATGCTAGGGTTGTTGTATCCTTTATTTGCATTCTTATATGCCTTAAAGAGTTTAGTGTCAAATTCTGCACTACTGTCTAGTAGCATGATTGGTAATAGCGAACTATTTAACGTTTTGAGCTGCCGCAACTATATGCTTTTTTGCCGTTGAAAATGTATTACTCAAATGGCAGAATCGCCACAGTCTGCAATACAAAGATCGATTACCTCTTACAAACTAGAGTTTAACAAAACTACAGTTCTACTTTCCGTCCAAGCAAATTTAGCCAAGAAATCACTGACATAGTTATGGCCACGAGAAATATGTCACACAAAATTTGTCTGAAGACTTAAGAGAAGCTTAATCTCCCACACCAAAGAAGCAAAGATGGATCTATCCATATCCTTATCTTTGACCATGTTAACTGCTGCTAAAGAATCCATCTCCACATGAATAGGAAGCTCTGTTCTCTAAATGGCAATCGACAACCCCTCCATGCACGTAGAAAGCACCGACTCCAGAGCATTCCTGCAAGAGAATAGCTCTCCAAAAGATGAGAAAATTATTTTGCCGTTATTGTCCGAAAGAA
Source organism: Triticum aestivum (assembly GCF_018294505.1). Classification (NCBI taxonomy): domain Eukaryota; kingdom Viridiplantae; phylum Streptophyta; class Magnoliopsida; order Poales; family Poaceae; genus Triticum; species Triticum aestivum. The sequence continues at coordinate 107,557,209 of NC_057799.1, read as the reverse complement.
TCATACCGGCACCAACTTGACTATCTTCAGACCAAGAGCCGTCTATATTCATTTTTGTCCATCAATCCTTCGGTTTAGACCATTTCAGTGATGCCCCTGTGTATTGTTGCAAGCGTGGTATTTATGAAATGTTCATAAGAAATCACATGTTTACCTTTTGCTGGATCACATTTAGAATTTTACAGCACCAACAGAGAGTCTAAATAACTCATTAAAATACTCCTTGAAACATCCATAGGCGCAGGTTCTTTTTGGTGTGTTATTTCATTCTGGTTATGCCATACCCTCCATAAGGTCATCAGTAACATGCATCTTTGAACATCAGAAAGTGGGTGTAAAGCTTGAAGTAGCCATTCCATTCATGTGTTGCGTACTTCCTCTATATTTGGCAGGCTCCAACTCACCGACATACAATGCCAAAGTTGCATGGCAAAGGAACAACAACACAAATAATGGAAAGTGTCTTCAGTTTCTCGCCCACAAACATGGCAGGTTGCATCAGTCTTAGGTCCTCGTTTATATTTATTTTGCCAAGTGGGTAGTGAATTCACTGAGACGCGCTAGGCAAAATTCTTCACCATCGATGGCACCAGGCTCTTCCAAATTAGCTTCCAGCAGGCAGCCTTCCATTAGGTGCGGTATTGGAGGCCTGAGTTGTAGTTCTACAAGACTCATCAAAGGCCAGATCATAAGCTGACTTCACAGTAAAAACTCCATTAACTGTTGGCCCCCCTTGCAATCACATCTACACCACCTCTCGGACATGCTCTAATTTTCATAAATTCCATCATGTCACACGGTAACAAGAAAGACTGCAGCATGTTAACATTCTAGGAGCCATTGTCGTTCAAAAGCTGAGATACAAACCTCGATCTGCATAACCCTTGTGGGGAGATTGGTTTATACGAAAATGGTCTCGGGATCCAACTATCTCTCCAAGTTCTGATGCTCTTTACATCTCCAACCCTCTAGATCAAGCCATTCTTGAGTACATCCAATCCATGCCTAATCGCAGTCCATGTAGACGACGCATTCCCCAGAAAGACAGTATCTTCAAGTTTGCCATTTGAATAATATTTACTTTTTAAAAGCCAAGCACATAAACTATCCATCCTAGTCAATAGTCTCCAAGCCTGTCGAGCCAAGAGGGCTTTGGTTAAACATACGAAAATCTCTAAATCCAGCACCTCCTTTGCACTTGGGCTATTGCAACTTCTGCCAAGACTTCCAATGAACTTTAAGTTTCCCCTTAGCGGATCCCCAATAAAAGCTCCTCGCCATCTCAATTAGCTTATCACATATTGAAAAAGGAATTTTAAAGACCCCCCATAACATATACTGGTAGTGCTTCTGCAACTGATCTGATAAGCACTTCTCTACCCGGCTGGGCTAGATGGCCGTTTCCCCACTGTATTAGCCTCTTCATAAGTTGTTGCTGCAGTTTTTGGAATCTCCCATTTGACATCCTGCCATTCAGAGTTAGTAGACCGATATATTTCTCCTCAAAACTATAGTTTGTTACGTTTAGCATCTCCCGAACATCATCCTGTGCATTGGCTACACATGCGTGCATCTCCAAACATAATAGAACATTTATCATAATTCATATGCTGACATGTAGCCTTTGCATAGAGATCAAGACAAGATTTAACCTCTACGGCCTATTCACGGGAAGCTTCAAAAAACAAAAGTGTATCATCCGCAAAAAGGAGATGCGAGATACCCGGTGCACCCTACAAATATTTATTGGAGTAATCGTGCCAAACTCAACTCTCTCTCATAATCGAGGACAAACCATCAGCAACGAACAAGAACAAGAATGGGGAGAGTGGATCACCTTGCCGAAGTCCGCACGATGGTGCAAATGAATCCAAGAGGGTTCCATTGACTCTTACGGAATATCTCACCGACGTGACACAAGACATAATCCAGTCAATTGATACGTCTCCAACGTATCTATAATTTTTGATTGTTCCATGCTATTATATTACCCGTTTTGGATGTTTATGGGCTTTATTATACACTTCTATATTATTTTTGGGACTAACCTGTTAACCGAAGGACCAACCCAAATTGCTGTTTTTTTGCCTATTTCAGTGTTTCAAAGAAAAGGAAGATCAAACAGAGTCCAAACGGAATGAAACCTTTGGGAGAGTTATTTCTGGAACGGAAGCAATCCAGGAGACTTGGAGTAGACGTCAGGGAAGCTCCGAGGAAGCCACGAGGCAGGAAGGCGCGCCCTACCCCCCAGGGCGCGCCCCCACCGTCGTAGGCCCCTCGTGGCTCCCCTGACCGACTTATTTCGCCTATATATGTCCATATACCCTGAAAACATCCAGGAGCACAATAGATCGGGAGTTCCGCCACCGCAAGCCTCTGTAGCCACCAAAAACCTCTTGGGAGCCCGTTCCGGCACCCTGCCGGAGGGGGAATCCATCACCGGTGGCCATCTTCATCATCCCGGCGCTCTCCATGACGAGGAGGGATAGTTCACCCTCGGGGCTGAGGGTATGTACCAGTAGCTATGTGTTTGATCTCTCTCCCTCTCGTGTTCTTTTGGTGATACGATCTTATGTATCGCGAGCTTTGCTATTATAGTTGGATCTTATGATGTTTCTCCCCATCTACTCCCTTGTGATGAATTGAGTTTTCCCTTTGAAGTTCTTATCGGATTGAGTCTTTAAGGATTTGAGAACACTTGATGTATGTCTTGCCGTGCTTATCTGTGGTGACAATGGGATATTCACGTGATCTACTTGATGTATGTTTTGGTGATCAACTTGCGGGTTCCGTTGTGAACTTATGCATAGGGGTTGGCACACGTTTTCGTCTTGACTCTTCGTTAGAAACTTTGGGGCGCTCTTTGAAGTACTTTGTGTTGGTTTGAATAGATGAATCTGAGATTGTGTGATGCATATCGTATAATCATGCCCACGGATACTTGAGGTGACATTGGAGTATCTAGGTGACATTAGGGTTTTGGTTGATTTGTGTCTTAAGGTGTTATTCTAGTACGAACTCTATGATAGATTGAACGGAAAGAATAGCTTCGTGTTATTTTACTACGGACTCTTGAATAGATCGATCATAAAGGATAACTTTGAGGTGGTTTCGTACCCTACCATAATCTCTTCGTTCGTTCTCCGCTATTAGTGACTTTGGAGTGCCTCTTTGTTGCATGTTGAGGGATAGTTATATGATCCAATTATGTTATTATTGTTGAGAGAACTTGCACTAGTGAAAGTATGAACCCTAGGCCTTGTTTCCTAGCATTGCAATACCGTTTATGCTCACTTTTATCATTAGTTACCTTGCTGTTTTTATATTTTCAGATTACAAAAACCTATATCTACCATCCATATTGTACTTGTATCACCATCTCTTCACCGAACTAGTGCACCTATACAATTTGCCATTGTCTTGGGTGTGTTGGGGACACAAGAGACTCTTTGTTATTTGGTTGCAGGGTTGCTTGAGAGAGACCATCTTCAACCTACGCCTCCCACGGATTGATAAACCTTAGGTCATCCACTTGAGGGAAATTTGCTACTGTCCTACAAACCTCTGCACTTGGAGGCCCAACAACGTCTACAAGAAGAGGGTTGCGTAGTAGACATCAAGCTCTTTTCTGGCGCCCTTGCCGGGGAGGTGAATGCTTGAAGGTATATATTTAGATCTTGCAATCGAATCTTTTAGTTTCTTGTTTTATCACTAGTTTAGTTTATAAAATAAAACTACAAAAAAATGGAATTGAGTTTGCCTCATACGCTTCATCTTTTTAATATCTTTCGTGAAAATGATGGTAAGGAAAATTGTGCTCAATTTCTAGAAGAAGAATGCATTAAAATGTTTGGTACTAGATTTTTGTATGATGAGCATGATTACAATGTTGTTAGTACGAATTCCTTGAATATCCATGATGCTAAAGATATGCAGAGCCACAAGCTTGGGGAAGCTATGTTTGATGAAGATGATATTTTTGTCCCCCAAGTTTTGATGAGCGAATTTATTATGATGAATGCATGCCTCCTATTTAGGATGATTATTGTGATGACACGTATGCTATAAAGAATAAAGATAACCATGAAACTTGTCATCTTGATTGTAATTTTCAATTGGATTATGCTTCACATGATAGTTATTTTGTTGAGTTTGCTCCCACTACTATTCATGAGAAGAAATTTGCTTATGTGGAGAGTAATAAAAATTCTATGCTTGTGGCTCATGCAAGGAATGCTTTATGTGAAGTTATAATGTTGAATTCATTCATGATGCTACTGAAAATTATTATCATGGAGGAATATATGCTTGTAGGAATTGCAATAATATCAAGTTTCCTCTCTATGTGCTTAAAGTTTTAAAGTTATGTTTGTTTTGCCTTCCTATACTAGTTGATTATTGTTCCCATAAGTTGTTTGCTCAAAAAATCCCTATGCATAGGAAGTGGGTTAGAATGAAATGCGCTAGTCATATTCTTCATGATGCTATCTTTATGTTTCAATTCTTATCTTTTATGTGAGCATCATTGAAATCATCATGCCTAGCTAGGGGCATTAAACGTTAGCGCTTGTTGGGAGGCAACCCAATTTTATTTTTATCCTTTGCTTTTGCTCCTGTTTAGTAATAAATGATTCATCTAGCCTCTGTTTAGATATGGTTTTATGTTTTAATTAGTATTTGTGCCAAGTAGAACCTTTGGGAAGACTTGGGTGAAGTCTTTATGATCTTGCTGTAAAAAACAGAAACTTTAGCGCTCACGAGATTAGCTGCCATTTTTTACTGGAGAGCGCTTTTAGGTTGATTCTTTTTGCAGATGATTAATAGACAAATTCGTCAGGTCTGCCAATTTATTTCCGAATTGTTGGAGTTCTATAAGTATACGTTTGATACAGATTACTACATACTGTTCTGTTTTGAAAGGTAAAATTCGATGGACTATGGAATAAGGAGTGGCAAGAGCCTAAGCTTGGGGATGTCCAAGGCACCCCAAGGTAATATTGAAGGACAACCAAGGGCCCAAGCTTGGGGATGCCCCGGAAGGCATCCCGTCTTTCGTCTTCGTTCATCGGTAAACTTTACTTGGAGCTATATTTTTATTCGCCACATGATATGTGTTTTGCTTGGAGGGTCATTTTATTTTGTTAGTATTTTCTTGATGTTATTTAGAATAATTTTTTGCATCTATATTTTCAATAAAAATGTCAAGGATAGCCTTTACCATGCTTATTTTGCAAGTATACATGTTGCTGTTTCAAAACAGAAAGTTTACCGCTGTTGCAAAAATTCCCTAGAAAAGTCAGAAAATGATAAAATATTGAAACTTTTTGCATATTGAGCTCTGATAAATCTTATACAGTGTGGTAAATTGGAATAATTTTTGGAGTTATGGAAGTATTGATACTCTTGCATTCTTTACAGACTGTACTGTTTTGGCAGATTGCTGTTATGTTTGCATTGTTTGCATATGTTTGCTTGTTTAATGATTCTATTTGAGGATAGGAGTATTAAATATGCAGAGGCATTTAGTATGAAATGTTGAATAATAATTTTAGTGATTTGTTACAGTAGAAAATGATAAGGTTTTTGCATTGGTTTATACTAACTTATCTCACGAGTTCTTGTTGAGTTTGGTGTGAATGAAGCTTTCGAGATTTAGGAAACCAAGATATAAAGGGAAATAAGGAGACACAAAAGCTCAAGCTTGGGGATGCCCAAGGCACCCCAAGATAATATTTCAAGAAGTCTCAAGCATCCAAGCTTGGGGATGCCCCGGTAGGCATCCCACTTTTCTTCTTCAACAATTATCGGTTAGTATCGGTTGAACCTAGGTTTTTGCTCTTCACATGATGTGTGCTATCCTTGAAATGTCATTTTGTTTTGTTTTGCTTGCTGTTTGAATAATATCCAAAGATCTGAAATTCTTAAATGTTAGAGAGTCTTCACATAGTTGCATAATTATTCGACTACTCATTGATCTTCACTTATACCTTTTGGAGTAGTTTGTCATTTGCTCTAGTGCTTCACTTATATCCTTTTAGAGCACAACGGTGGTTTTATTTTGAAGAAATAGATGAACTCTCGTGCTTCACTTATATTATTTTGAGAGTCTTTTAGAACAGCATGGTATTTGCTATGGTTGTAAAATTGGTCCTAGAATGATGGGCATCCAAGTTGGGTATAATAAAAACTTTCATATAAAGTGCATTGAATACTATGAGAAGTTTGATTCTTTATGATAGTTTTGAGATATGAAGATGGTGATATTAGAGTCATGCTAATGGAGTAGTTGTGAATTTGAGTAATACTTGCGTTAAAGTTTGTGATTCCCGTAGCATGCACGTTTGGTGAACCGTTATGTGATGAAGTTGGAGCATGATTTATTTATTGATTGTCTTCCTTATGAGTGGAGGTCAGGATCGCGCGATGGTTAACTCCTACCAACCCTTCCCCTAGGAGCATGTGTGTAGTACTTTGTTTTGATAACTTGTAGATTTTTGCAATAAGTATATGAGTTCTTTATGACTAATGTTGAGTCCATGGATTATACGCACTCTCACCCTTCCACCATTGCTAGCCTCTTTGGTGCCGCGCAACTTTCGCCGGTACCATACACCCACCATATACCTTCCTCAAAACATCCACCATACCTACCTATTATGGCATTTCCATAGTCATTCCGAGATACCATGCAACTTTCCACCGTTTCGTTTATTATGACAGGCTCCATCATTGTCATATTGCTTTTGCATCATCATGTAGTTGACATCGTATTTGTGGCAAAGCCACCTTGATAATTCTTTCATACATGTCACTCTTGATTCATTGCATATCCGGGTACACCGCCGGAGGCATCCATATAGAGTCATATTTTGTTCTAAGTATTGAGTTGTAATTCTTGAGTTGTAAAGTAAATAAAAGTGTGATGATCTTCATTATTAGAGCATTGTCCCAAGCGAGGAAAGGATGATGGAGACTATGATTCCCCCACAAGTCGGGATGAGACTCTGGACTTTAAAAAAGAAAAAAAATGGGGAGGCCAAAGAAGCCCACCAAAAAAATGTCAGAAAAAGAGAGAAGGGACAATGTTAATATCCTTTTACCACACTTGTGCTTCAAAGTAGCACCATAATCTTCATGATAGAGAGTCTCCTATGTTGTCACTTTCATATACTAGTGGGAATTTTACATTATATAACTTGGCTTGTATATTCCGATGATGGGCTTCCTCACAATGCCCTAGGTCTTCGTGAGCAAGCAAGTTGGATGCACACTCACTTAGTTTCTTTTGTTGAGCTTTCATACACTTATAGCTCTAGTGCATCCGTTGCATGGCAATCCCTACTCACTCACATTGATATCTATTAATGGGCATCTCCATAGCCCGTTGATACGCCTAGTTGATGTGAGACTATATTCTCCTTTTTTGTCTTCTCCACAACCACCATTATATTCCACATATAGTGTTATGTCCATGGCTCACGCTCATGTATTGCGTGAAGATTGAAAAAGTTTGAAAATACTAAAGTATGAAACAATTGCTTGCCTAAAACCGGGGTTGTGCATGATTTAAATATTTTGTGTGATGAAGATAGAACATAGCCTAACTATATGATTTTGTAGGGATAAGCTTTCTTTAGCCATGTTATTTTGAGAATACATGATTGCTTTGTTAGTATGCTTGAAGTATTACTATTTTTATGTTAACTAGCAAAAATACCCGTGCGTTGCAACAGAAGAAAAATCACATACCCGTAGTTTAGGTCGCAAGACTGTGCAACAGGGGTCCATCTCCAACACCAGCACCACGACCAACATGATGCTCAGTGTGATGAAGACAAAACGAAGCATGCTGTTGATTGGCGGCGGTTGATCGACACAGCCATCTGTGAAGATGTAAGGTCACCCCAGGCACCACATCAAACGTGTACACATCCTCATGACACGATGGCTCAGCACCCGCTCGACTGTTGCTATCGCCACCATCAGTAATCCACACACCATCCTCTTGCTAGCAGGTACAAGATGATGGTGGTAACGGTAGGTATTGTAAAATATTTTCATGTGTTGCAATAGTGAAAAAGATTTTTTTTTATAATTTTTCATTATTACAATAGACTGACTTAAAAAACAATGCAACCATGGATAAATTTTTCTCTTAATGCGTTCTTCTCCTGACATGCATCCATAATACTCCCTCCGTCCTAAAATTCTTGTCTTAAATTTGTCTAGATACGGATGTATCTAATACTAAAACATGACTTGATACATCCGTATTTAGACAAATCGAAGACAAGGATTTTGGGACGGAGGAGGTAGTACTATATCATGTATGCCACGTGGTGGTTCCACTTTTTACTCCACGTAGTCTTTTTTAACCGTACCATACTTCATGTAGGCTTTGTGATTAATCCAGAAAGTCACTTTGGAGCACGGGCACGTTGTGAACGTTTTTTACAAAACATATTTTTATTCAAAAAGTAAAAAAAAGTAGTATATTTGTGTGAGTTTTCATCAAAACCTATGTTTGTAAAAGATTAGCACATATGCCCGTGCGTTGCAACGGAAAGATAATTGTTTTTGGAACAAGCGGCGGAAAATATAATTGATGTGTTCATAAAAAACGATCTTCACGGTGGTGGGTGACAGAGCGAGGAGCTGCGGTCTTCCCACGGGTCATGTTTGGCCCGTGAGATCTTAATAGTGGTGGGGCTAGTCAACGCGGCGGCGACCACCCAACTTGTACCTTTTTTTCCTCCGGGTCGACCTCCGTCTCGGAATTGTGGTTCCGTCTTCATTTGGTCACGGTTACTTCGACCACTTTCTCCTACGACGAGGTAACCGGATGGATTACTAATTGCAGCGCATAAATTATGTTTCATTAGCATAAACAGCGCATAACCAGGCATGAATGTCCCATCATTATCAGGGTTTATTCTCTTCAACTATTTTTACGCTCACGTGCCCATAAATTTTATTAATTAAAGCAAAACCAACATATTCTCTTTTATTAGCATGTGCCCAATTTTTTTCCCATTATAGACAACCAGCATGGCACGTGCAAGTTATCTCCAGCATATTGTCTTTTATTGTCTTTTATTGGCAAGTTCCCTCGTTCTACTCATAATTGTCGAAACAACCTCCTTATTCTCACATAACCTCCTTATTTCCAGACAACTTATGGACATATAAAAACTGGTGTTATTTAGTATAAAATTTCAAGATGAGACTGTTCCTATCGTAAGTGCAAGCTAGCTGAGTTGGTTTTATCCGTGGGCACAATAGGGAAGGTCCATAGTTCAATCCCCTCGCGCCCCTCTTTTTTGGGCCCCTCTTTTTTGCTACTCGTCCATCCGTCCAGTTTGGCCCACCTGGGGGATAACCAAAAAAATTGGGGAGCTACGTGTGGAATGGACGAAACAAAATCTATACACATATTTTTTTTCTTTTCTTAGGGCAGCCGTGTGGGAGCTACTATATGACGCTAGTTGTGTCAAATAGCGCGTGGGACGCACAACAGTTCGCTTCTGGGCCAGCCCACTGGCAGGCACCGAAATAACCTGTATTTGCAAGGCACGAGCTATAATCCAAAAAACGACGCGTCGAACAATGAAACACATGACCTTAAAGACTGGACCACGTGCCGCTAGCCACGGCAACAAACGCCTACTACTAACCAATGGCCAGCGTGAATATTTAAGAACATATTGCAACGCCGGATATAAAATACTTTCTAATTTTTTTTAAATATGAATTGCCGAATATTCTTCGAAACATGAACATTTTTTGAAATTACGAACAATGTTTTTAATATTCCATCCATTTTTGAAAAAAGCATGTTTTTTTGAAATAACAGCATTTTTTGAACACAAAAACCTTTTATCAAAACCCAAACATTTTTTAATTTGTGGCCGGCGTGAACATTTTACTAAAAGAAGAATATATTTCATTTTTTAATATTTTTTAAAATACATTTTTTAAATCACAAACAATTTTGGAATATTTCTTAGTTTTAAAAAAACGGAACGAGAAAATGAATTAATGTTTAAAATATTTTTGAAAACGCGAACACAATATTATAATTCAAATATTTTTCGAAAATTTTACAAAAATTAATATTCTGAACTTTTTTGAAAATTTTAAATTACGAAATCAGGTAAAAGTAAAAATAAATTTGGACGGAAAAACAAAACGGGCCAGCCCAGTCTTGGGCGCCCCATGCGAACTCAAACTATCTACTGCCCGGGGCGAGAAATAGGCTTTTTGAAGCTACATGCGCAGGCAAATAAGTGGGCTGGCTTTACTGGGCCACATCATGTGCGGGCCGAGTACGAAATTTGTGATTGCTAAAAATACAGATGGACGCACAAAAATTTAGTACCACCTCGGATAGAAAAATAAATTTTGATGGTGAACGGATGAAAAAATCGGCGAAACGCACCTTGCTTTATTAGTAGGTATAGATATAGATATAGATATAGACAAATACACGCAAAAAAATAGTTATACATCATGCTGCCTTTTTTAAACCATACTTCACGTAGTCTTTGTGATTAATCCAAAAGGTCACTTTGGAGCAAGGGCACATTATGACCGTTTTTAGAAAACATATTTTTATCCAAAAAGTCAAAGAATGCAATATATTTGTGTGAGTTTTCATCAAAATCTGTGTATAAAAAAGACAAATACATGCATATTGTTTTTGGTTGGGTTTTTGTAAAAAAAATCACCTTTGAACGAAATCTGATAGGACTCAGATTTTCATATTTGTCAGGTTTCTTATCTTCTTTTATTTCCTTGGCGGTGGGGACGTGGCTCTAGGCTCGCACATGCATTTTTCATATTTTTATGGGCACACGCATGTTTCCTAGACAATATTTCCTTCGTTTAGACACACATGGATTTTTCATATTTTTATGGGCACACACATGTTTCCTAGCCAATATTTCCTTATTTTAGACGCACATACCCCCAGAGACGCTAATCGTGTTGGCCTTCTTCCTTCTTCCTTTGTTGGGTTCTGTTCACACCTCCTTCATTTCCTTTCTTGGGTTCTGTTCACGTCGGCTGATTGATTTTGATATACATGTATAAACAGGTGAGATTTGCTGTGAAGAAGCGAGGTGGGATTATTTGATTATAAGGTTAATGCTCTTTTTCAGCCGTATTGATTTAGCGATAGGTTGTGTGTTCGAATTCACACAATTTTTCGCTTCTCCTACGAAGGCAAGGAGAAAGCCCATCAGCAATTCAGCACGTGAGGCCCAGTACGGCGTAGGACGCGGCACGAAGTGGAAAATGAAAGCAATTTTATATAGGACATCCCCACATTAATGCCACCTCGTTTATATTACGATTTTGTCTATATGAATCGTAAAAGCGTATTATGACATGAGAAGAAAACGTATTGTGACGGTGAACCCAAAGTGTCAATCCGTGCTTTATTATTAGGGAAAGATATGAACTTTTATCTTGAATCATCTAAACGTTCATGCCACAATAAAGAAAATTACATTGAGAAATATGCTAGGTAGCATTCCACATCGAAAATTCTGTTTTTATCATTTACCTATTCGAGGACGAGCAGGAATTAAGCTTGGGTATGCTTGATACGTCTCCAACGTATCTATAATTTTTGATTATCCCATGCTATTATATTACCTGTTTTGGATGTTTATGGGCTTTATTATACACTTTTATATTATTTTTTGGACTAACCTATTAACCGGAGGCCCAGCCCAAATTGCTGTTTCTTGCCTATTTCAGTGTATCGAAGAAAAGGAATATCAAACGAAGTCCAAACGGAATGAAACCTTCGGGAGAGTTATTTTTGGAACGAAAGCAATCTAGGAGACTTGGAGTAGACGTTAGGGAAGCTCCGAGGAAGCCACAAGGCAGGGAGGCGCGTCCTACCCCCTAGGCGTGCCCCCCACGATCGTGGGCCCCTCGTGGCTCCCCTGACTGACTTCTTTCGCCTATATATGTCCATATACCCCGAAAACATCCATGAGCAGAATAGATCGGGAGTTCCGCCACCGCAAGCCTCTGTAGCCACCAAAAACCTCTCGGGAGCCCGTTCCGGCACCTTGCCGGAGGGGGAATCCATCACCGGTGGCCATCTTCATCATCCCGGCGCTCTCCATGACGAGGAGGGAGTAGTTCACCCTCGGTGAAAGATCGTGGATGTCGCCTAGAGGGGGGTGAATAGGCGCTTTAAAATAATTACGGTTTAGGCTTGAACAAATGCGGAATAAACCTAGCGGTTAATTTGACAAACACAAAACCTACAACAACTAGGCTCACCTATGTGCACCAACAACTTATGCTGAGCAAGGTAAACAACTAAGTGATAGCAAGATTTATGACAAGAAACAATATGGCTATCACAAAGTAAAGTGCATAAGTAAAGGGCTCGGGTAAGAGAAAACCGAGGCACGCGGAGACGATGATGTATCCCGAAGTTCACACCCTTGCAGATGCTAATCTCTGTTTGGAGCGGTGTGGAGGCACAATGCTCCCCAAGAAGCCACTAGGGCCACCGTAATCTCCTCACGCCCTCGCACAATGCAAGATGTCGTGATTCCACTAAGGGACCCTTGAGGGCGGTCACCGAACCCGTACAAATGGCAACCCTTGGGGCCGGTCACCGGACCCATACACTTTGGCAACCCTTGGGGGCGGTCACCAGTACCCATCAAATTGCTCGGGGCGATCTCCACAACCTAATTGGGACCCCGACGCTTGCTCGGAGCTTTACTCCACAATGATTGAGCTCCGAACACCACAAAGGTTGGGCCTATCTCCCCAACGACACCATGAATCTTCACCACAATGGAATATGGCTCCGAGGTGACCTCAACCGTGTAGGGCGCCCCAGCACCCAAGAGGAACAAGCTCAAGGGTACCAAGCACCCAAGAGTAAAAAGGTTCTCAACTTGTAACTTCCACGTATCACCGTGGAGAATTCAAACCTATGCACCATATGCAATGGCAAGGGCACACGGAGTGCCCAAGTCCTTCTCTCTCAAATCCCACCGAAGCAACTAATGCTAGGGAGGAAAATGAGAGGAAGAATAAGAAGGAGAACACCAATGACGCCAAGATCTAGATCCAAGGGGTTCCCCTCACATAGAGGAGAAAGTGATTGGTGGAAATGTGGATCTAGATCTCCTCTCTCTTTTCCCTCAAAAACTAGCAAGAATCCATGGAGGGATTGAGAGTTAGCAAGCTCAAAGAAGGTCAACAATGGGGAAGAACTCGAGCTCAAAGGATAAGGTTCAATGGGGAAGAAGACCCCCTTTTATAGGTGGGGAAAAATCCAACCGTTATCCACACAGCCCGCACAGAGCGGTACTACCGCTCCAAGGAGCGGTACTACTGCTAGGGCGGTAGTAGCCCTTTGAAAAACAACAGCGAGGAGGCAAAAGGCCAGTAGGACCACCAGAGTGGTACTACCGCTCGCACTCACGGTACTACCGCTAGGGATAGCGGTACTACCGCAAAGGGTAGCGATACTACTGCTTGCAAGCGGTACTAAAAAAATACATCCGTGCCTACCATCGCAAGACTTGGGACGAGTTTTTTGTTCAGAGCGGTACTACCGCTGTAGCAGCCGCGGTAGTACCGCTCTGGAGCAGTAGTAAAAAATTACATCCGCTCCAATTCGCGGTAGTACCGCTGCAGCCTTTTCAGAACACCAAAACTGCCACAACTTTTGAAAACAGACTCCGAATTTGATGAAACCAAGTTTGTTGGAAAGCTAGCAACAAGGGCTAGAAAAATCTTGAAAGAAATATCAATAAGAAGCAAATTAGAAAAGTCCCAAGAGAAAATGGTGAGAACCCTTCCTCAAATAAGACCGGTAGAACCTCCAACACCGAAAACGCAATAGAAGAGGCATATGACATCTGTTTCAAAGTACTAGAGCTTGTCACGAAGATAACCACAAGCTCTAAAACCTCAACAGAAAATTAAAATAAGAATCAAGAAAGATGATGCAAGGATGCAAAGGTTTGAGCTCTCGGCGAACAATACGATCAAGCTTCTCACTTGAGAGCCCCCCTTGATAGTACGGCTATCGATCCTATAACCCGGTCTCCAAACTATCATCATGAGACCGGTAAAATATAAAACCTATCAAGGGCAAACCTTTGCCTTGCACGAAGTCCACTTGAGCTAGATGATGATGATCTTGACTCCCTCAAGTTGGACCACCTTTCTTGATTGCGTTCGCTCGATGAAGACTAGTTGATTGCTCCCCCGTACTCCACTATGGGTGAGACCCTCTTTGGAACATCTTCACAAGTCCATTGATACCATAATGGACGGCAAGCTTCAAGCACTTGATCTCTTCGTGATGCTCCACTTGAACTTGCACGACAAACTTGATGACGATCACCACTTGATGTCATCCTCTCCATGGGTTGAGTGATATCTTCCTCTTGACGCATGCCCATGAACACGTACCTAACCCCACATAGAACTCTCACATAGACCATGGGTTAGTACGCAAAGCACAATGGAGAATGCTTACCATACCATGGGATCACTTGATCCCTCTTGGTACATCTTCTACGCTTTTTGAGTTGATCAACTTGATTCACTCTTGACTTAGTCTTGATCAACCTTGAATCTTTCCAACGCTCTTCATTTGGATGATGTCTTGAAGTTAAACATGAATGATCACACCATCTTCTTCTTCAAGACATGCTTGCAATAAGCTCAACACTCACATCACCAATCTTTGGATAATTCCTTAATAGCACCTTGGTCAACTCATAAACTCCTTGAAACCAACACATGGACTTCAAGAAAAGCCTATGGATAAATCCTTCAAATATAACTCAAGACAACCATTAGTCCATAGAGATTGTCACCAATTACCAAAACCAAACATGGGGGCACCACATGTTCTTTCACTCGGGACTGAGGGTATGTACCAGTAGCTATGTGTTTGATCTCTCTCTCTCCCGTGTTCTTGAGGTGATACGATCTTGATGTATCGCGAGCTTTGCTATTATATGACGAAAACATCCAGGAGCACAATAGATCGGGAGTTCCGCCGCCGCAAGCCTCTGTAGCCACCAAAAACCCTTGGGAGCCCGTTCCGGCACCCTGCCGGAGGGGGAATCCATCATCGGTGGCCATCTTCATCATCCCGGCGCTCTCCATGACGAGGAGGGAGTAGTTCACCCTCGGGGCTGAGGGTATGTACCAGTAGCTATGTGTTTGATCTCTCTCTCTCTCGTGTTCTTGTGGTGATACTATCTTATGTATCACGAGCTTTGCTATTATAGTTGGATCTTATGATGTTTCTCCCCCTCTACTCCCTTGTGATGAATTGAGTTTTCCCTTTGAAGTTATCTTATCGGATTGAGTCTTTAAGGATTTGAGAACACTTGATGTATGTCTTGCCGTGCTTATCTGTGGTGACAATGGGATATTCACGTGATCTACTTGATGTATGTTTTGGTGATCAACTTGCGGGTTCCGTTGTGAACTTATGCATAGGGGTTGGCACACGTTTTCGTCTTGACTCTTCGTTAGAAACTTTGGGGCACTCTTTGAAGTACTTTGTGTTGGTTTGAATAGATGAATCTGAGATTGTGTGATGCATATCGTATAATCATGCCCACGGATACTTGAGGTGACATTGGAGTATCTAGGTGACATTAGGGTTTTGGTTGATTTGTGTCTTAAGGTGTTATTCTAGTACGAACTCTATGATAGATTGAACGGAAAGAATAGCTTCGTGTTATTTTACTACGGACTCTTGAATAGATCAATCATAAAGGATAACTTTGAGGTGGTTTCGTACCCTACCATAATCTCTTCGTTCGTTCTCCGCTATTAGTGACTTTGGAGTGCCTCTTTGTTGCATGTTGAGGGATAGTTATATGATCTAATTATGTTATTATTGTTGAGAGAACTTGCACTAGTGAAAGTATGAACCCTAGGCCTTGTTTCCTAGCATTGCAATACCGTTTATGCTCACTTTTGTCATTAGTTACCTTGCTGTTTTTATATTTTCAGATTACAAAAACCTATATCTACCATCCATATTGTACTTGTATCACCATCTCTTCGCCGAACTAGTGCACCTATACAATTTGCAATTGTATTGGGTGTGTTGGGGACACAAGAGACTCTTTGTTATTTGGTTGCAGGGTTGCTTGAGAGAGACCATCTTCAACCTACGCCTCCCACGGATTGATAAACCTTAGGTCATCCACTTGAGGGAAATTTGCTACTGTCCTACAAACCTCTGCACTTGGAGGCCCAACAACGTCTACAAGAAGAAGGTTGCGTAGTAGATATCATCAATCCATCGGTGACCAAAACACATCTTTTGCATCACTTGCTTCAAGAAATGCCAATCCACTATGCCTTTGATAGATCCAATTTATCAGCGTAAAAACTTTTGGATGGATCTTTCTTTTGCTTGATATCATGAATACATTCGAAAGCAATCAAGGCATTGCCAGTGATCATCCTACCGGGTATAAATGCACTTTGCTCGGGAGAGATGATGTCATCTAAAAGAGGTCTCAACCTGTTAACCAAACACTTGGAAACCACTTTATAAACCACATTACACAAGCTGATAGGACGACATTGAGATAATTTTGTTGGGTTTGCAACTTCTAGAATTAGAACTATTGAAATGTAATTTACCCCTTCTGGCATAATTCTCGTCCTAAAAAACTTCCTAACTGATCGAATGATATTATCCTTTAGGACCTCCCAACCGCGTTGGAAGAATCTCACAAGAAACCAATCGGGGCCTCGGGCTTTTAAGAGCCCAATCTGAAAGAGTGCATCTGAGATCCATTTATCTGAAAACTCACCATAAAGCTTTAAATTATCATCATCGGAAATTACTGAATCATAAATAGTAAATATTTTCTGAAAATATCAGGTGGACATATGGCCCATGGCCTGATTATCAGATATCACATTACCAACATCATCCTGAAGTTCCCGTATAATATTCTTTCTTGCCCTCTAGACAGCCTTGCTTTGAAAACAATTTTGTGTTTCTATCCCCCTCTTTTAGCCATGTGATCCAAGATCTTTGTAGCCAAAGCATTTCTTCGTTATATAGCATTTCACTAAGTATGTCAGAAACTTCCCTTATATCTTGCCTATCAGCATTCATGTTCATCAACTCTTCAAGTCTAGTACGAGTTTTGTTTATTTCCTTTGTGATGTTCCCAACTTTTTTGTTACTCCATGATTTGAGGGAAGACATGGTTAACCTAACAGCAACATTTACTTGACCAAGATCCTCCATAATACCAAAGGCGCTCCAGGCCTGTTTAATGATATCGGCCAAGCCAGCGTCCCGCTCCCAGAAAATTTCATATATCCATGACTTTGTAGTTGTCCTTAGTTGTTCCACTGCACCCCGCACCAACAATGGGACATGGACCAAGCTAGGTGACGCCAAATGTTGCACAGAAGTAAAGGGAAACATGTTCCTCCATAGGTTGGTGGTCATTGCGCGGTCGAGTCGAACTCGTACATTTGTAGATCTCGCTCTCATATTATCATAGTATAAGGAACTCCACTGAACCCCAAATCAACCAATTTACATGCCATGAGTACATCCCTGAAAGCTGACATTTGAGCTTCAGGCCTAGGAGTTAGTGACAAATATGCTCAAAACCCCAATGTGCCTCGTTGAAATCGCCAACGACGAGCCATGGCAACACTGAAACTTTTTTAAGATTTTGCATAATTGTCCACATCAAGTGTCGACCTTCCACCCTAGGCTCTCCATATACTGTTGTTAGTCTCCATTTCTCAGTACCATCCAGGCCAATGACAACATCAATGATCCGATCTCCCTTGTCAAGGACTGTATCTTGGTATGATTCATGCCAAAATAACGCCAAACCACTGCTAAGACCATTACTATCAACACCCTCAAACCCTTTAAGACAAAGGCGGCCTCTGATCCTCTACATCTGACTCGCTTTCTGACGTGTTTCACACAGAAAAACGAACATGGGGAATGCGACTGTACCATAGTCGCAAGATCACGAACTGTCCGAGGGTTCCCCGCCCCCCGGCAGTTCCAGCTTAAGAGATTAATTGGCTCCGACGGCCCTCCGTCGTGGAGGCCGCCAAAACTTTAACCAAAACACTGTCCACTATCGCTCCATCTTTACCTCTCAACTTTTTCATGTTCGCATTTTTTTAGGTGTGCCATCCACCCCTACACTCACTAGTTCCTCATCTGCGCCCTCGAGCAACTCAACAATGTCAGCCGTGTTGCCTAGTGGTACAATGGCCCCGCTAGAGCTAAGGGTTCTGTGGTAAGCCTGTCATGTGTTGCAAAATTCTCAGCTGCTCTCTTCCTTAGCACATTCATGTCCACCGTAGTGCCCTCCTGTCCAACATCTTTATTAGTAGCAGCATTCTTCAGTTCAATCACCATAGGATTGTTTGCATTAAATCTCCAACTTTTCACCAAAAGTGTTGTCCCATGGTAGCATCAACTTGAAGGAAATATGCCCTAGAGGCAATAATAAAGTCGTTATTTTATATTTCCTTATTCATGATAATGATTTATTATTCATGCTATAATTGTATTGATCGGAAACTTAAATACATGTGTGAATACGTAAACAAATACTGTGTCCCTAGTATGCCTCTACTAGACTAGCTCGTTGATCAAAGATGGTGAAGGTTTCCTAACCATAGACATGAGTTGTCATTTGATAACGGGATCACATCATTAGGAGAATGATGTGATGGACAAGACCCATCTGTTAGCTTAGCATATTGACTGTTCAGTTTATTTCTCTTGCTTTCTTCATGTCAAATACATATTCCTTCGACTATGAGATTATGCAACTCCCGTATACCGGAGGAATGCCTTGTGTGCTATCAAACGTCACAACGTAACTGGGTGATTATAAAGATGCTCTACAGGTATCTCCAAAGATGTTTGTTGAGTCGGCATAGATTTGTCACTCCGAGTATCGGAGATGTATCTCTGGGCCCTCTCGGTAATAGACATCATAAGAATCCTTGCAAGCAAAGTGACTAATGAGTTAGTTGCAAGATTATGTATTACAGAACGAGTAAAGAGACTTTCCGGTAATGACATTGAACTAGGTATGAAGATACCGAGGATCGAATCTCGGGCAAGTAACATACTGATGGACAAAGGGAATTACGTATGTTGTCATAACGGTTCGACCGATAAAGATCTCCGTAGAATATGTAGGAACCAATATGGAATCCGGGTTCCGCTATTGGTTATTGACCGAAGAGGTGTCTCAGTCATGTCTACATAGTTCTCGAACCCATAGGGTCCGCACGCTTAACTTTCGTTGATTATATAGTGTTACCTCTACTCCTAATGGAGTAGTTGGTATCCTGGTATGGTTTATTTTCGTCTGGTTTTACTTCATCCCACCCTCCACCACCCCCTCTCACTGGTTTTCTCCCTCCCATTAAAAAACCAAATAGGAGAGATATTTTTTCGTGCTTCCTTTGGTAGGTGTTGATTCAATTCAATCATGTAAACAATAATTAATTAAGAATTCAAAAATTGCACCATATATGGGAGATCACCTTCCTAAAAGACAGACATAAGATTTTTTTTTTGATAATCTTTCCTAATAAAATAAGATATTCCTTCATAACAAATCAGTAATCACAAGTTCCATACGGGCGTACACATCCGCGTGCCCCTGCGGAGGGACGTCGTCCACGACACCGTGGATCATGTCCGGGCACAATGCTCGAGAATGCCTAGGCGTCGATGTGGCACCCCGGCTCAGAGAAACCGGAACGCCCCGTATTCCAGCCCAGAGATCGAGGAGAAGTCTTCTGGAATACGACACTGCTTGACATAGAAAAATCAACTCTTATTACAAAGGATAAATAGACGGGTCTGATGTTACAAAGAATCACATCAGCACGGCGATACTACGCCTGCTATACTATACTTGCTCTATGCTAGCAACGGAACAACGACGAAGGTGGTGAACTCCACTCTGCAGGGACTCTGGCTGGGACATGATCTAGCTCGCACGAACGGAAACCTTGACAATCAATCAATCAATCACGGCATCACGTGCAATCTGGCATGACACACCGGGTTAGTACATTGAATGTACTTGCGAGCTCACAAAAACCAAAAGCATCAAGGCGAAACAACAACATAGCATTAACAGGTTAATTAATTAATTAACAACTACTATGATGCGAAAGCAACTACTAAGCATGATATGAAACTAATACACTACTGATAAACCAACATCTCAATCTTAACAACCATCTCACTCTTGGCTAACCGTCCAAGCAATATACCATCTCGATCACCTCATGATCCACCTGATCTCCTCATGATCAGAACGTCCACATGATCACCTCGTGACCAAATCACCAACTGAATGATCATCCTCGAGATCATCCCAACATCAACATCAACATCCTACCAAACTATTACTGCTCACAATATATCAATATATAAATCACATATAAGTCATTCCTTCATGCGAGTGTTGATCGAACGGTGTGACCTAGTACAAACTTGTGCCCATGACCGAGGACGCGTCTATCAATAGATTGAACACACACTCTGTAGAGGTTAGCATACTTTACCCATATCACATAACCCATGGCTCGCACTCCCATTCAGGTGGACCAACGGCGTTCCGACAAAACCGGTCTACTACCATGACACTCTCCCGGCTATTCAGACCAACACCCCCTTTGGGTTCAGTCCCGGGTGGCCCCGATGTCTACAAAACACATCCAACGGCCATCGTCGTGGCAAAACAAAACGGTCCCAAACGGGGACATGAGCTCTCAATACCAACCACGGGCACACAAGGTTATGTCTGCTTACCGGGCCAGGGTAACGCACGCCCATAACCTTCCCTCGTTGGAGGCACCGGCGAGAGACATGAAAATAGACCGCATTAGGGCCTTCCCATAAAGGCAAATGAGGTTGCACTTGAAAAGCCTAGTTCGGTGGCACCTGACCAACTTAATGACAGAATTTATCCCCAAAAATAGACCTGAGATACCTGATACTCCGATATCATCTATCAACCTGTGATCCAAGTCATAGCAATATCCAACAAATAATCCAAAGCATAACCTAGTCATATCATAATCTCCGAGGATAATAAAATACTGAGAGCATGCTGAATCCAAGAATGATAATACTACTAATCCAATAGCAAAACAAGCTATCCAACTAGGATCCACATGCAATCATCATATCCCAAAACCATACCCCAAAACATAATATCAACTATCATCATGAAAATAATACTAGCCACTAATAATCCAAAGGCAACATGACATCCAAAGTAATACTCCAAAATATAATACCAGATACCAACATTAAAATAATCATAATATAATCCATTAATAATCCAATGGCAACAAGTCATCCCCATAAACTGCAAAATATTAGTCCTAGAACTCCAAGCAAAATCATGGCAATAACAAGATCAAAATAACTCCGAGAAATGCCATGAACAAGATCACATGTAGCTAAAGCAATATTTTAAATAAGTTCAAAAAATTTAAACCATGGCATTGCATTGCAATCATGCAAATGGAGGTTGTGTCTTGCCTGGAGTGGAGGGATTCATCGGGAAGAAGTGTGAGAAACTCGCGGAAATAATCACCGAAAAAGTTCTCTCTCGGAGGGGGCTGATTTAGTGCAAGGGCAAAATGGTCATTTTCAGAATTTTGCCATATGGTGAAAATGATTCCAACAGAACGGGCTTGACGAGACAAAGAAGTAGGCTTTAGAATCACCTCATTTGGAGTTGGGATAAATAAGATATGATAGTTTTTCTGCGAGGGACCTATTTGTAATAAAATCCTCACAAACAGGCCCTTGATAGAAAAATTGAAAGCGCCTTTCAGTGGAATACGCCTTCTACAAGCAGAAAACATATTCTTAGCCGCAACAGAGGTAAAGTCTGCTTTCGAATCTGGAAAACGTGTTGGGGAAAAGACGCCTCCACTTACCACGTCAGCGGGGGCGGGGCCGGCGGGGTGTGAGGCTGGCGGGTGGGACCGTGGGGCCCTCGGCCAGCTGGCGGGGGAAGCGTCACCTTCTTCCTCTCGCCCGCGCTTGGTCGCGGCAGAGCCGGCTCCGACGCGGAGCTACAGGGCATCTCTGGCGAGGCTCTGCCTAAGAAAATGCTCAGCGGTGGACCGAGTCGATGACGGCTTCGACGCCGGCGGATGGTGGCATCGGGGAAGAATGGGCACGGTGCTCCTGGTGCGCCTGAGGAGGGGTTAAGAGGTGGGGAGGCTCGGTATGATCTGGTGGATCTACTGGTGGAGGAAAGGGGAGGGGAGGAGCTCGGCGTTAAGAGAATTTGAGAGGAGACCGGCGACGGGCACGGTGACCATGGGAGAGACAGAGAGGTCCTTGAGCTAGCTGGAGTGGTCGGGGGCACTACTGGGAATGAGAGGGAGAGGATGGAGTGCTCGGAGGCCGGCGGGAGTGGCTATATATAGCCGGACGAGGGAGGTCATGGCCGAGTGCCGCCGCTTGAGCTCGGCCAAAGCTCTGGCGAGGCTCAGCGAGCACGGGCGGGCACGGGAACACGACGATCGATGACAAGCTTCTCGGGGTAGCATGAGCCAAGGGGGAGCAGGAGGAAGCGGACGGGAGGAGGACAGAGCCAAGCGGCACACAGTACGCTCGTGGGCGCGCGTCGGCTAGGTCCGGAAAGGACGCTTCGGGAGGGGGTAGAGGCTGGAGAGCGACGGGAGAGGAAGGGCTAGTCAGGTCGGCAAGCTCAGACGCGTGAACACCATCAATGCTGAGCTGCCCGCTACTCAAAACGTGCCGGATGCCGCCAGAGCGCGAGAAACGCCATGCCAGGGCTGCAGTCACCACGGGCTCTGGCATGGAGAGGACAACAGGGACTGCTAAGAGTTGTCTGGTGATGAGTCCTTCCATCACTGAGCCTGAGAGAGTTGATGGATCAAGAGAAAGAGCCAAGGAGAGATGTGAGGCTTCGAGTAAACTTTGCTGTGCAAACTTGGCCATGCACTGGTGATCAACAGAGAATAGATAGGGGCCAATGGAGTTGTCTGGGAGGTTCAAGATAGGAAGGGCTCTAATCCTGTGCATTTTGAGGGGAAATGGACCAAGATACATCCTATTTGCTTCACAACTGCATATTTGGTCCAAAATCAAGATGTGGATGATGCACTCACATGAAGCACCAACTTGAGCTGAAATTTGGCAAGGCATGGTTATTTGGGCATATACAGATGCTGTAAATATCTCATACCAATTGGGCTCACCAAAATGGTACTTGCTTCACAAACATCCCCACTGACCAGAAACTTGAAAGAATTTTGGAGGGAAAATGGCTGATTGAAATGATCCCATTTTTTGGAGAGGAGCTATTTTTGTAGGAGCCAATCTGGTAATTTCTAAGAATTAATGAAGCACTATAAATTATACTTGCTTCTCAACCTGAAAATATGAACAAAATCAAAGTTTTGGTCCTCTGCTCACATAATTGATTGGATGAGGCTGAAAGTTGGAGGAGTGTGATAATATGAGCACATGAAGGAGTTTGCAAAAGTTCAACGCATTTGGATACTCCTAGCTAGCACTTCCTTCACAAAGGCTTCTATCTGACAGAAACTTCGAAAAAATACTGAGGAAGATTGGCTAGGCAAATAAAGTTGAATTTTGGCATGAGGCAATGATTTGGACATAAGAGAATGCCCAAAAAGTTTGGGAGCAAACAAGGTAATATAATTGGCACTTCCTGCGCAAAATGCCATTTAGGACAGAATAGAAGAATGAAAATTGGAGGAATATTTTTGAACTGGCCAAGGAAATGTTTGGACATATTTGAGCAATATATGACCCAAATAATTTATGAGAAATATTTGGGAATTTTTGGATGGACAGAAATATAGGTTGCTTCACAACCTAGGGCACTTGAGGTTATTCCTTTAATAGAAAAGGAATTTTCCCCAAGAAAAAGATTTATGAAGTTGGGCTAGAATGGAAATGGAATGATCTTGGGAAAGTTTTGAGGATGATGAGTCACTTGGGAGAAGAAATGATGGTGATCTCCTAGGTTGCAAGACCACAGATCCAGTACAAAAAGAAAATCAGAGCAAAAACCAATAAATCAGACAGAAAAAGAAATGGGCCAAAAACTAGGCTGTTACAAACCCCCCCTTAAAGAAATCTCGTCCTCGAGATTTAGTTGCTCAGGGAACAAGTATGACTTGAGGACACCGTGTCCAACTCGGGTATCCATTTCCCTTATTTATTGTTCCCTCAAGAATTTCATATGATTTTTTTACCTTGCTCTAGGGTGGTTTGCTTCCCCTTCCCAATTCTGACAGGTTTTTGCTCATAAACCAAATCCTTTTGCTGACGTGGATTCTCTCATATCTGCGGTGATATCCAATGGGTCTGAGCATAAATTGTCCTTTTGTCATGAAAACCTTTTTACTTCTGCAACGGGGTTTGCTCAAACAAATACATGCCTTCTGGGTTCAATAACTGCTGAGAATCATGGCCATTCTCTGATGGAATCTAACTGTTCACAGGTGGCACTGATTTATCTTGATTTATTTCTTTGGCTCGAGCATGAGATATGTACCAAAAATTTGACTGCCTTTTGCCGTGAGCAATATAATGGGGTATGGATTTATAGCTATATCATACCTCAAATATTAACATCTTGAGACTGGCCCGGCAGGAGTGCTGGCGGGAAAAATACTCTTCATGACAGGTTGTCCGTGTACTTGGTCCCACCAGTGAGTATTCCTCGTCTGTGCAGATCACTTGGCTTTTGACTTACTCATGAGGTCGGTATACCCATCTATGGTAATAGGCTGTGAGATGCTTTAACACTGCCACTGAGGTAAAACTACTGAGGTTGCAAGGAACCTTGGGCCTGACAGAACAGACTTGGACATTTTGCACTAACCATTTTAAGCGGGTCAACGGGATATGAAGTCCTTGTAGAACAATGTAGGCCTCTGAGGGTATGCCTTTGTGGATCTATATGGAATTATGGCCTTTAACAGACTTAGGTATCCGGACCCTGATGGTCACGCAATAATCATCATACTTTTGCTGTCAGTCTCACCCATTTACGGTCATGATTTTCTTCGTCAGGATACCTTAATGAAGTAACTTGGTCACACACATCCTTGATTCATCGTATGAGCATGAATGTGGCTAGTGTAATATTTTGGCACCATTCCTTGTGCTTGCTTTCTGACCTGGGTCCACAAATATATTAAGTATACTCGGGGCTTGTAGCTGTACAAAGCTCATTGTGGTGGCCAATCATACAAGAGGGTGACAAGAGTTTGGGATATCACCTTCTCAGGTGTGGGAATATTGGCTTTGGTGACCTTGTCAGTACTGTTGATTCTGCGTTGTCATCTCCAGATCTTTTCGATCCTTGTATTACATGAGATGTATCTCTGCTCATCTTCCTTTGATTGACTCGTGAGGTTGTTGAATCCTTACTTTTCTTAGGTATGTCTGCTCGATCACTGTCGCATCTCGTATAGGGGACTGGTCTGACCGGGATACATGCTCACCATATACATAAGAATCATATGCAACCGAACACTCGATTCTTGGGGTAGGCATTTGTCTTCACTTACTGATACTTCTGACAAAATCATTGGAAATCTGACCCTTCAGCTGCACTGTCATATACTTCCAACTCACCGTATAATCTCTGAGGACGGTGCAATAGTGTCGTACTGTCGCGGACTGAGTGGCTTACAAGAGAAGCCATCCGAGTAGCTTGCTGAGAAAGACCCATTATCTTTGCTCGAAGCTTTTGTCTGGGTAGTGTGCAGAAGAAGTCTCGATAGCTTACACACGAATCTTGACCTGAGTATTGTGTGGGAGAAGCCTAGTTACTGTACTTGAGAAGCTTATCCTCAAATTGCTTGTTGGGAAAGATTCATTTCCGTCTGTCAGAGGCTTTTACTGAGGTATCTTGCTGAGAAAGACTGGGCATCTTGGACCAGAATCTGTCCATATATTGTACTGAGGAAAAATTGAGGAACCTTGCACCATACGTTTCTTCCGGTAGCATGTGGAAGAAGTCATAGTTTCTCATATCCAAAGCTTCATACTGTGATATGCAGACTGAAAGCCATGCACACACCCATAATATTCTGCGGCTGGTTACTTGCATGAGAAAATTTGTTTGACTGTCTTCCTTGATCATAGCACATTCTGGGTTTTCTTCTGGGTTATAATATTGTAGGTGTCATCCATTATTGAGCCAAAACTTTGTATTCTTGCCATACCTTTGACTGAAAATATATCGTTGCTCTCGTACCTGACTTGTCTCTCTGTTGGCTGGATCATAACTACTGTGAGGATTTTTTACTGATATGGAATCGATGCTGATAATCAATCTAAGACACAATTGGTATTCTGAGCAGATATTCCTTATATAATGTAGTTGACTGAGAAGGCCATAATTTTTAGCTCAGCTTCTTCCAAATATTTGAAATCCTTATTTCTTCTTCGAGTCCGGTGTCGGAGGATGAGCAACTTCCATAAGGGGAAAATAGGGTATAACACCTAGGGCCCAAAAAGAAAGAAGCAAAAGAAACAACTCAACTAAACAAGAGCACACAACAATCAATTCAAACACAAACAATGTCACATATTACTGCTAGTCACACAATATGCATGCCTACTTAAGCACACGAATCTCGCAGGATCTCCGGTTCTACGATCTAGCATTCTGTGACGGTGTGCACGAATATGGATCAATGTGTGGAAAGGTTGGTGTAAACATCGCTACACCAAGTGCTGGCTTAGCCAGGTAGCAATGTGGACTATCTCGGAGGCGAGGACGTACTCGATAACTATGTAGCAGGACCCGAATGTCGGGACCACATTTTTATCAAGCAGATAGAAAAAAAGATCCGTACATGTCCAACAAATAGGATAGCGAGAAAAATTGAGTCTGCTGACATTGCCCTTTCTGATAACTAAGATCATTAAGGGTTGCCAACACGACAAGACGAAAAGCACGATCCGGGATAGACGCAATGTCTACCACCAAAATGATAGGCGGGGCGGAAAGCAGGATATCGGTGCAATACCTGAGCACCATTTCTGCAAACAGTGTCGGGATCATTGGCATCACTCTGCTGGGACAGAAATGACACCAAACACGGAAGAACGAGCAAGAAAAAAACTAGAAGAAATGCAGGGGCTCAGCTGTAGTGGATCCGGACCGATGCCATCTACACTCACCAAATAAACCATTAGCAAAAAATAATAAGAGTATATGCATGCTATGCAACAAACAAATGCAGCAACCAAATGCAACCAACAAGATAGACTCTATACTACTGATTTCTACTGCTCGCGCTGACTAGGGCGTCCTACAACCAGACCTGCTCTGATGCCAAGCCTATGGCACCCCGGCTCAGAGAAACCGGAACGGCCCGTATTCCAGCCCAGAGATCGAGGAGAAGTCTTCTAGAATACGACACTGCTTGACATAGAACAAATCAACTCTTATTACAAAGGGTACATACACGGGTCTGATGTTACAAAGAATCACATCAGCACGGCGACACTACGCCTTCTATACTATACTTTCTCTATGCTAGCAGCGGAACAACAACGGAGGTGGTGAACTCCACTCCGTAGGGACTCTGGCTGGGACATGATCTAGCTCGCACGAACGGAAACCTCGACAAAAAATCAATCAATCACGGCATCACCTGCAATCTGGCATGACACGCCGGTCAGTATATTGAATGTACTTACAAGCTCACAACAACCAAAAGCATCAAGGCGAAACAACAACATAGCATTTGCAGGTTAATTAATTAACAACTACTACGATGCGAAAGCAACTACAAAGCATGATATGAAACTACTACACTGCTGATAAACCAGCATCTCAATCTCAACAACCATCTCACTCTTGGCTAACCGTCCAAGCAATATACCATCTCGATCACCTCTTGATCCACCTGATCACCTCGTGATCAAAACATCCACATGATCACCTTGTGACCAAATCACCAACTGAATGATCATCCTCGAGATCATCCCAACATCATCATCAACATCCTCCCAAACTATTACTGCTCACAATATATCAATATATAAATCACCTATAAGTCATTTCATCATGCGAGTGTTGACCGAACGGTGTGACCTAGTATGAACTTGTGCCCATGACCGAGGATGCGGCTATCGATAGATTCAACACACACTCTGCGGAGGTTAGCACATTGTACCAACATCACAGAACCCATTGCCTCGCATTCCCATTCGAGTGGACCAACGGCATTCCGACAAAACCGATCTACTGCCATGACACTCTCCCGGCCACTCCGACCAACACCCCCTTTGGGTTCATCCATGGGTGGCCCTGATGTCTACTAAAAACATCCAACGGCCACCGTCTTGGCAAAACAAAATGGTCCCATCCGGGGACATAAGCTCTCAATACCAACCACGGGCACACAAGGTTATGTCTGCTTACCGGGTCAGGGTAACGCACGCCCATAACCGTCCCTCGTTGGAGGCACTGGCGAGAGATATGACAATAGACCGCATTAGGGCCTTCCCATAAAGGCAAATGTGGTTGCACTGGAAAAGCCCAGTTCGGTGGCACCTGACCAACTTAATGACGGAATTTATCCCCAAAAATAGACCTGAGATACCTGATACTCCGATATCATCTATCAACCTGTGATCCAAGTCATAGAAATATCAACCAAAATAATCCAAAGCATAACCTAGTCATACCATAATCTCCGAGGATAATAAAATACTGAGAGCATGCTGAATCCAAGAACGATAATACTACTAATCTAATAGCAAAACAAGCTATCCAACTAGGATCCACATGCAATCATCATATCCCAAAATCATACCCCAAAACATAATATCAACTATCATCATGAAAATAATACTAGACACTAATAATCCAAAGGCAACATGACATCAAAGTAAGGCTGGTTGTAAAGGGGAGTATCATATACTAGTATCTTGCATATGATACTAGGGTATGATACTACATCCGTAATGCATGGGATCATATGTTGGTACCATATAGGACTACATTTATTGCCATGCATGACACAAAGTAGCACATCGTTTAGTACGACACGGTATCATGATATGATACTCAAGCCTCTCTTTCTTCATTTAACTCTATGCCACCTCACCAAAATTGCTTAGTTGGCATGCATGATACTACCTATGATACTCCCATTACGACCAGCCTAATACTCCAAAATATAATACCAGATACCAACATTAAAATAATCATAATATAAGCCACTAATAATCCAATGGCAACAAGTCATCCCCGTAAGCTGCAAAATATTAGTCCTAGAACTCCAAGCAAAATCATGGAAATAACAAGATCAAAATAACTCCGAGAAATTCCATGAACAAGATCACATGTAGCTAAAGCAATATTTTAGATAAGTTCAAAAAATTTAAACCATGGCATTGCATCACAATCATGCAAATGGAGGGTGTGGCCTGCCTGGGTGGAGGGATTCATTGGGAAGAAGTGCGAGAAACTCGAGGAAAGAATCACCGTAAAATGTTCTCTCTCGGAGGGGGATGATTTAGTGCAAGGGAAAAATGGTCATTTTCAGAATGTTGTCACATGGTGAAAATTGTTCCAACAGAACGGGCTCGACGAGACGAAGAAGTGGGCTTTGGAATCACCTTATTTGGAGTTGGGATAAAAAAGATATGATAGTTTTTCTGCCAGGGACCTATTTGTAATAAAATCCTCACAGACAGGCCCTTGACAGAAAAACTAAAAACGCCTTTAGTGGAATATGCCTTCTACAAGTAGAAAATGTCTTCTTAGCCGCAATAGAGGCAATGTGCGCTTTCGTATCTGGAAAACGTATTAGAGAAAAGGCGCCTCCACTTACCACGTCAGCGGGGGCAGGGCCGGCGGGGTGTGAGGTTGACGGGTGGGACCGTGGGCCCCTCGGCCAGCTGGCGGGGGCGGCGTCACCTCCTTCCTCTCGCCTGCGCCTGGTCGCGGCAGAGTCGGCTCCGACAAGGCCTGCCGGAGCTACAGGGCATCTCTGGCGAGGCTCCGCCTATGGAAATGCTCAGAGGCGAGCGTCGCATCTAGTGGTCCCATCCACGTCCGGCGGGGTGGACCGAGTCGACAGCGGCTTCGACGCCGGCGGATGGTGGCATCGGGGAAAAATGGGCACGACGCTCCTGGTGCGCCGGAGGAGGAATGAAGAGGTGGGGAGGCTCGGTATGATCTGGTGGATCTACTGGTGGAGGAAAGGGGAGGGGAGGAGCTCGGCGTCGGGAGAATTTGAGAGGAGACCGGCGACGGGCACGGCGGCCATGGGAGGGACAGAGAGGTCCTCGAGCTAGCTGGAGTGGTCGGGGGCGCTACTGGGAATGAGAGGAAGAGGATGGAGTGCTCGGAGGCCGCGAGGAGTGGCTATATATAGCCAGACGAGGGAGGTCGTGGACGAGTGCCGCCACTCGAGCTCGGCCAAAGCTTTGGCGAGGCTCAGCGAGCACGGGCGGGCACGGGAACACGACAAGGCATCGATCACAAGCTTCATGGGGCAGCAGGAGCCAAGGGGGGAAGGAGGAAGCGGATGGGAGGAGGACAGAGCCAAGCAGCGCACAGTGCGCTCGTGGGCGTGCGTCGGCTAGCTCCGGCGAGGATGCTTCGGGAGGGGGCAGAGGCTGGAGAGCGACGGGAGAGGAAGGGGGAGTCAGGTCGGCAACCTCGGACGTGCGAAAACCGTCGATGCCGAGCTTCCCGCTGCTCAGAACTCGTCGGATGCCGCCAGAGCGCGAGAAACGCCATGACAGCGTGGCAGTCACCATGGCACTGGCATGGAGAGGACAACAGGGACTGCTAAGAGTTAACTGGTGATGAGTCCCTGCATCACTGAGCTTGGGAGAGTTGATGGATCAAGAGAAAGAGCCAAGGCGAGATGTGAGGCTTCAAGTAAAGTTTGTTGTGGCAAACTTGGTCGTGCACTGGTGATCAACAGAGAAAGATTGGGGCCAATGGAGTTGTCTGGGAGGTTCAAGATAGGAAGGACTCTAATCCTGTGCATTTTGAGGGAAAATGGACCAAGATACGTCATAGTTGCTTCACAACTGCATATTTGGTCCAGAATCAAGATGTGGATGATGCACTCATATGAAGCACCAACTTGAGCTGAAATTTGGCAAGGCAGGGTTATTTGGGCATATACATATGCTTTAGAAATCTCATACCAATTGGGTTCACCAAAATGGTACTTGCTTCACAAACATCACCAGAAACTTGCAATAATTTTGGAGGGAAAATGGCTAATTGAAATGATCCCAAGTTTTGTGGAGAGAAGTTATTTGGGTAGGAGCACAATCTGGTAATTTCTCAGAATTATAGAAGCAATATAAATTATACTTGCTTCACAACCTAAAAATATGAATAGAATCAAAGATTTGGTCCTGTGCTCACATAAATGATTGGATAAGGCTGAAAATTGGAGGAGTGTGATAACATGAGCACATGAAGGAGTGTGCAAAATTTCAACTTATTTGGATACTCCTAGATAGCACTTCCTCCACAAAGGCTTCTGTTTGACAGAAACTTTGAAAAATTATTGAGGAAGATTGGGTAGGCAAATAAAGATGAATTTGGGCATGATGCAATGATTTGGACATAAGAGAATGCCCAAAAGTTTGGGAGGAAACAAGATAAGATAATTGGCACTTCCTTCACAAAATGCCATTTAGGACAGAATAGAAGAATGAATATTGAAGGAAATTTTTTGAACTGGCCAAGGAAATGTTTGGGCATATTTGAGAAAGATATGACCCAAATAATTTATGAGAATTATTTGGGAATTTTTGAATTGGCAGAAATATAGGTTGCTTCACAACCTAGGGCACTTGAGGTTATTCCTTTAATAGAAAAGGATTTTTTCCCAAGAAAAAGATTTATGAAGTTGGGCTAGAATGGAAATGGAATGATCTTGGGAAAGTTTTGAGGATGATGAGTCACTTGGGAGAAGAAATGATGGTGATATCCTAGGTTGCAAGACCACAGATCCACTCCAAAAAGAAAATCAGAGCAAAAAACCAATAAATAAAACAGAAAAAGAAATGGGCCAAAAACCAGGCTGTTACAATGGATGACGGCATCGAGGACGATATTGGCGGGAGGTGGGTCGTCAGACCGCCAAGTGGATATGGTCATATTATATTTCTTATCAGTCAAACAAAGTGTGAGACAGGCTACATTCTCAAATCAAGTGTGTCCATTTAAATGTCAAGAAATTCGTTAAGGGCATGTGTCCTACATTACTCGGTAGTCGTCGTCATCGTTTGTAGCAGCCATTGATGCAAAAATATTTTTGAAATTGAGCACTAAATCAATTTGGAAACCACCACGATTAATTCGTCGTCGTCACAATTATTTAGCTAGACAGTTAATTACGTATGCAATTAATTTTGTCCATTTAAATATAATTTTTTCGCACCGAGTCAATTCGGAAATCGAGTCATTAACGCAGTTGATAGCCTGGTACATTGTATTTTCATATGGATTTTCTTCATCCCACCACCCCCTCCCACTGGTGTTTCTCCCTCCCATTAAAAACCAAATCTCTACTCCTAATGGAGCAGTTGGTAGGATAGCGTCCACGGTTTTTTTCGTCTCACCGGTTTCGTCCGGCTTTTTTTAACTGGATTTTTTCGTCTCCCCTCCCACCACCCTACCGGTTTATTTTTTTCTCTGCTATTTCCTTGTAAACAAACACTTTCCTACCGTACAAAAAGTCACAAATCTAACTTTCCTAACTTAGCCTAATCAACCGATCCATCTCATCAATGGAATTTGCTTTAGGAAACAAATAATAGATTTGAAGCAAACAAATAAAGGACTTTAAGGGAAAATCCAATTGACTAATCGACAAATATGTATCTGAACCTTCCTTCTACAAAACTCCACTAGATCGTGATGGTAGGTATC
The DNA here is from genome assembly GCF_018294505.1 of Triticum aestivum. Lineage (NCBI taxonomy): Eukaryota > Viridiplantae > Streptophyta > Magnoliopsida > Poales > Poaceae > Triticum > Triticum aestivum. The sequence continues at coordinate 107,524,192 of NC_057799.1, read as the reverse complement.
GACGTTGTTTCATTCGTCCGCTCGTACTCCTTGAGCAGCTCCTCCCACAAACGTGTAAAAAAAGGAAACTCCTCCCGCAAAACAGCTATGATTCACGGACGGGAGATCATTCCCCACCACGATTCCCATCCCTCCGCAAATCTACACGTTGACAGTTTGCCATTCACATCGGCGCCAGATCCCTCACCGCATTGTCTCCCCCATCCCTCATTGTGCCATGGCACCTCCCTCCATAGCACCACATCGGTTTATAGTCATTTCGCGCTAGGTATGGGCCCACGGGAGCTAGCGCCAGGCGACCCCAGGTCCAGTGTTGCTCTTTCTCGCCGCCGGCCCCACCACCTACATCGACGACGGGATCCAGAGCCTCCGCAGCCTCCTCCTTCTGTTGGGCGATGCCAAGGATCCGATGTTGTGTGCTGCTCCATCTACACGCCTTCTTTCTCATAGGAATCAGCTTTGCAGGTTAGTCCTCGATCTTCCATGTGGCTTAGTGAATTTGTAGTGATGGAACTATGATCTGAGGCAAATGTGTGCAGATATTCAGTAGCTGAAGCCTCCCAATTGATAACATACACGTTAGTACTATGAACCTCCAAATTCCCTGCTCTATTCTTCCAGAAGATACATTAATAGATCCTTTTTTCTAGAGATGAGCCCACATTTTTATATGCTAACATCGTTGTTCATGAGAACAAAACAACACCATCAATTTTGACACATATTTGAGTTTTACTGATTCGTCTGGAAGTAGAATTTGTGCATTATCAATTCAAGAAATGGGGGTACTGTTTGGGCAAGCCACTATTGATATGTTTCCGCAAATGACATGATACACCATCATACTTTCTACTTTCTACATTAGTTTTTGTTTATTGCAATATTGTTAGACTTCTTTCTATCATAAACATAAGTACATGTGATCCCTATTAATTAACCCAAGTTTTTTTAATAAATGGTAGGATTGTATTTCTTCTGATAAAATATATTAGAACAATCCAAGTTTTGTTCTTGGCACTATACAAGTGCATCTCCTATTTTATTGTAATAGCATGATGCACTTAATTTTCTTATGAGTGATAATTCTATGTGATTATATGATTATTGGAGCTCATTTATTTTTTTAAGCAATGCAGCATGTGGTATTGTTTTTCATTTGTCATAGAGAGTAGTAAAAGGAAAAATCTGGTTGAAAAGTATGTGGTGTACAGTTTATAAAAACTTGCCGGGCTGGTAAAAATGAAATATGATTTAGTGTTACAAGAACAGAGATCCGAGTTCTTTATTTTCAGCTTTATGCTTCATAAATCAGTATGCCGATGCTTGGTACTATAATCATGTGACCTACCAGATCAAGGCCCAGATACACAAGAGGCAGTACCAAGCAGCTACAACTCTCCGACGACAGCAACAACAAGGCATGTTGCCATCTATTCTTCTTCGGAACCTAGCTATTCATGTGCTTTTCTTATCACTCTGAATCAAATAATAGTTGTCAAAGATCTTGACTTAAGGCATTCAAATTTATACAAATATTTTCTTGAATAGTTGCTCGAATATTTTGCTTTTGCAAGGATCAAGTACATCTATGTTTTATTATTCACATCTCAAAATAATGTTCCGTAATCATGATGCATGATTGGCATGGAGTATGGATCATCTTGCCATGTTGTGTTCTTCTTGTGTTTCAGATTGTGTTTTTGCAGATGAAGTTGTTGATCCTGCTGAGGCGCGCCGCTGTCGTCAGGATATTTGTTAGGGGAAGCACCCTTTTCGAGAGATTCCAGAGAAGAAGTATGTTCCCTCGGCTTCTTCTTCGGATGGTCTATTTTTGGGCACGCTGCCTCCTGGTCTTAGTGGTGTTTTAGTTGGTGCTCTGCCGCGGGTCTCTGTCCTGTATCTTCCATGTGTGGTGCTTCTGTTTCACAAGGCCATTGCTGGTCTTCCTAATTCTACTGTCTCGCCGACAGTTCCTGCGGCCCCTCTCTTTGCTTGTGCATTGGCTACTGTGCTAGATATTTCATCTTTGGGCTCTTCTTGCTTGGTGGATATTCATATGTACGGAGATGCTGGCTGCCCATCTATTTTGCAAAGGACAATTTCTTCCTGTTCTAATGTGCGCACGAGAGGGGGGCGTCAGGGTTTGTTGTCAGCTAGCTGTCTGAATCTCCGTGCTTCGGATTGGTCTGATGATCTACAGCACGTATGACAGGTATGCATCCTTCTCACGTACATGTCCCCATTGTTGATAATTTGGTGCTGGATTTTACTATTGTTCATGAGTAATTTTCCTTGACTTTGCCGTTCTTGTAAGCCATTTTTAATCGTTGTTTCCTCTTTGGAATAATTGTTTGTGAATTTGTTTAGGAGGACAGCAGAATTCTGCTGAATTGTGGCGACGCCGTCGAGATATTGATGAAGGAAAACGTCCTGTGTTAGGTTCTTCAGGTTTACCTCGCCTTTTTGCATTTTGATTTATTCCTCCCCCGCCTCTTAATTTGTTCCCGCCGATGGGGTGTCTCTCCTTGGTATAGAGTCTAGACATGTTTCTTCCGTGTGGTTGTTCCCATCTTCTAGGGCCTCTTTCTCTCGGCCGTAGGTGTTGGCAGTCCAGCCAACCACGGGTATTCTCTTCTTCGAGATCTAGACCATCTTTTGTGTCTGGGTGTCACCAGACTTAAACTGTCGATCTATGTGCCTGGGTATGCTTCATTTAGTTGTAATTTATTGTGCATTCTCTATTCTGCATGTTTAGTTGTTTGTCTAAATGTTCAGCTCCCGACGACATGTCATCGGGCCACCTCTACCAGCACTGTCGAACTGCCATTGTTGTGTCACCGTCGAGTTGCTAGTGTTGCAACGTTGCTGACTGTTGCTGATATGATCACTGTCGAGCTACAACGGCGCTCCCTGACTTGGAGCCGAGAGAAAGAATAGGAAGAGATGTGAGAGAGGAGAACCTAGAGCTCTCTATTAATTTCTTTCTTGCTCATTGAGTTACAAGTGTCGTGGTTTTGTAAGCCAATCCAACAGACCATGGCTGAAGCCCGCCACACAAATTGACTTAACACACACACACTCGAAGCTAGCGCGGTGGCGCCACCACTAAATTGGATAGGGTTTTTGTGTTGAACCCGTGTGTTACAGATATTACGGATAGCCCGTAGCAACGCACGGGCGTTCTGCTAGTATGAGTTATATGATTTGGTGACCGAATGTTGTTTGGAGTCCCGGATGAGATCATGGACATGACGAGGAGTCTAGAAATGGTCGAGAGGTAAAGATTGATATATAGGATGATGGTATTCGGACACCGGAAGTGTTTCAGAGAAAACCAGATAGTCATCGGAGTACCGGAGGGGGTATCGGGCAACCCCGGAAGGATAGTGGGCCTATTGGGCCATTAGAGGGGAGCACACTAGCCCACAAAGGGATGGCGCACTTCCTTCTCCTTCCCCCCTTTCCTTCTCCTCTCCGGTAAATATGGCTGGGGGACGCCACTTGGGAAGGCACCCCAAGTAGGATTCAGCCTACTTGGGGGTGCCTCCTGGCTGCTCCCTCCCCCCCACCTATATATATGTGGGAGGGGGCGCCTAGCAGAAGCACAACAATCCCTTAGCTGTGTGCGGAGCCCCCTCCACCGTTTACACCCACGGTCATATTTTCATAGTGCTTAGGCAAAGCCCTGCGGAGATCACTTCACCATCACCGTCACAACGCCCTCGTGCTGCCGGCACTCATCCACTACCTCGCCGTCTTGCTGGATCAAGAAGGCAAAGGACGTCACCGAGCTAAACGTGTGCTGAGCGCGGAGGTGTCGTACGTTCGGTACTCGATCAGTTGGATCGGAAGAAAGTTCGACTACATCAACCGCATTTTCAAATGCTTCCACTTACGGTCTAAGAGGGTACGTAGGCAAACTCTGCCCTATCGTTGCTATGCATCTCCATGGATAGATCATTGCGTGTACGTAGAATTTTTTTTGTTTTCCATGCAACGATTCCCAACAGTGGTATCATGAGCCAGGTCTATGCGTAGATGTTATGCACGAGTTGTGGGCGGTGATAGTCATACTGCTTACCACTAACGTCTTATTTTGATTCGGCGGTATTGTGGGATGAAGCGGTCCGGACCAACCTTACATGTCCACGCACATGAGACCGGTTCCATTGACTGACATGCAACTAGTTTTGCATAAAGGTGGCTGGCGGGTGTCTGTTTCTCCTACTTTAGTTGAATCGAATTTGACTACAATCGGTCCTTGAACAAGGTTAAAATAGCAAACTTGACGAATCACCGTTGTGGTTTTTGCCGCAGGTAAGAACGGTTCTTGCTAGAAACCCGTAGTAGGCACGTAAAACTTGCAACAACAAAGTAGAGGACATCTAACTTGTTTTTGCAGGGTATGATGTGATGTGATATGGTCAAGACATGATGTGATATATGTTATTGTATGAGATGATCATGTTTTGTAATTTATCGGCAACCAGCAGGAGCCTTATGGTTGTCTCATTATTGTATGAAATGCAATCGCCATGTAATAGCCTTACTTTATCATTATGCATTAGCAACAGTTGTAGAAGCAATAGTTGGCAAGACGACCCGACGCAATGATGGAGATCAAGGTGTCTACCCGGTGTCGATGGAGATCATGACGATGCTTTGGAGATGGAGATCAAAAGCGCAAGATGATGATGGCCATATCATGTCATATATTTTGATTGCATGTAATCCTTATCCATTATGCATCTTATTTTGCTTAGAACGGTGGTAGCATTATAAGATGATCCCTTCACTATGTTTCAAGGTAAAAGTGTTCTTCGTGAGTATGCATCGTTGTTAAAGTTCGTCGTTTCGAAGCACCTCGTGATGATCGGGTGTGATAGACTCTACATTCACATACAACGGGTGTAAGCCAGATTTACACACGCGGAATCCTTGGGTTAAACTTGACGAGCCTAGCATGTATAGACATGGTCTCGGAACACTGGAGACTGAAAGGTCGAACGTGAGTCATATAGTAGATATGATCAACATAGAGATGTTCACCATTGATGACTACCCCATCTCACGTGATGATCGGACATGGGTTAGTTGATCTGGATCACGTATCACTTAGATAACTTGAGGGATGTTTATTTAAGTTAGAGTTCATTAGTAATTTGATTAATTGAACTTAATTTATCATGAACTTAGTCTTGATAGTATTTGCATATCTATGTTGTACATCAATGGCCCGTGCTACCATTCCCCTGAATTTTAATGCGTTCCTAGAGAAAGCTAAGTTGAAAGATGATGGTAGCAACTACATGGACTGGGTCCGTAACTTAGGATTATCCTCATTGTTGCACAGAAGAATTATGTCCTTGATGCACCGCTAGCTAGGTGATCCACCCGCTCCCGCTAAACTGGACGCTATGAACGTCTGGCAAACGCGGAATGATGACTAGCTACTCTATAGTTCAGTGTGCCATGCTTTACGACTTAGAACCGGGACTTCAAAGACGTTTTGAACATCATGGAGAATATGAGATGTTCCAAGAGTTGAAGTTAATATTTCAAGCAAATTCACAGGTTGAGAGATACGAATTCTCCAACAAGTTCTATAGTTGCAAGATGGAGGAGAACAGTTCTGTCAGTGAACACATACTCAAAATGTCTGGGTATTATAATCACTTGACTCAGCTGGGAGTTGATCTTCCAGTTGATTGTGTTATTGACAGAGTTCTTCAGTCACTGCCACCAAGCTACAAAGGCTTCATGATGAACTATAATATGCAAGGGATGAACAAAACAATTTTCGAGCTCTTCGCAATGCTCAAGGCCGCAGAGGTAGAAATCAAGAAGGAGCATCAAGTGTTGATGGTTAACAAGACCACTAGTTTCAAGAAAAAGGGCAAGGGAAAGAAAGGGAACTTCAAGAAGAATGGCAGGCAAGTTGCCACTCCTGGGAAGAAACCCAAAGCTGGACCCAAGCCTGAAACTGAGTGCTTCTACTACAAAGGGACTGGTCACTGGAAGCGGGACTGCCCCAAATATTTGGCGGATAAGAAGGATGGGAAAGTGAACAAAAGTATATTTGATATACATGTTATTGATGTGTTCCTTACTAATGCTCGTAGCAACGCCTGGGTATTTGATACTGGTTTGGTTTCTCATATTTGTAACTCGAAACAGGAGCTGCAGAATAGATGAAGATTGGCTAAGGATGAGGTGACGATTGATATGTCTCCAACGTATCTACTTTTCCAAACACTTTTGCCCTTGTTTTGGACTCTAACTTGCATGATTTGAATGGAACTAACCCGGACTGACGCTGTTTTCAGCAGAATTGCCAGGGTGTTATTTTTGTGCAGAAATAAAAGTTCTCGGAATGACCTGAAACTTCACGAAGAATATTTTTGGAATTAATAAAAAATACTGGCGAAAGAATCAACACCAGGGGCCCACACCCTGTCCACGAGGGTGGAGGGCACGCCCACCCCCCTAGGGCACGCCCCCTGGCTCGTGGGCCTCCTAAGGCTCCACCGACCTCAACTCCAACGCTATATATTCATGTTCGGGGAGAAAAAAAATCAGAGAGATGGATTCATCACGTTTTACGATACGGAGCCGCCGCCAAGCCCTAATCGCTCTCGGGAGGGCTGATCTGGAGCCCGGTTGGGGCTCCGGAGAGGGGAATCCGTCGCCATCGTCATCATCAACCCTCCTCCATCACCAATTTCATGATGCTCACCGCCGTGCATGAGTAATTCGATCGTAGGCTTGCTGGACGGTGATGGGTTGGATGAGATTTATCTTGTAATCAAGTTAGTTTTGTTAGGGTTTGATCCCTAGTATCCATTATGTTCTAAGATTGATGTTGCTATGACTTTGCTATGCTTAATGCTTGTCACTAGGGCCCGAGTGCCATGATTTCAGATCTGAACCTATTATGTTTTCATGAATATATGTGAGTTCTTGATCCTATCTTGCAAGTCAATAGTCACCTACTATGTGTTATGATCCGGCAACCCCGAAGTGACAATAATCGGGACCACTCCCGGTGATGACCGTAGTTTGAGGAGTCCATGTATTCACTAAGTGTTAATGCTTTGGTCCGGTACTCTATTACAAGGAGGCCTTAATATCCCTTAGTTTCCAATAGGACCCCACTGCCATGGGAGGGTAGGACAAAAGATGTCATGCAAGTTCTTTTCCATAAGCACGTATGACTATATTGAGAATACATGCCTACATTACATTGATGAACTGGAGCTAGTTCTGTGTCACCCTATGTTATAACTGTTGCATGAGGAATCGCATCCGACATAATTATCCATCACTGATCCAATGCCTACGAGCTTTTCACATATTGATCTCTTCTTAGTTATTTTACCGTTGACTCTGTTACAATTACTACAAAACTACTATCGTTACTTTTGCCACCGTTACCGCTATTTCCATACTACTTTGCTACTAAATACTTTGCTGTAGATATTAAGTTTTCCAGGTGTGATTGAATTGACAACTCAACTGCTAATGCTTGATAATATTCTTTGGGTCCCCTTGTGTCGAATCAATAAATTTGGATTGAATACTCTACCCTCGAAAACTGTTGCGATCCCCTATACTTGTGGGTTATCAAGACTATTTTCTGGCGCCGTTGCCGGGGAGCATAGCTCTATTCTTTGAGTCACTTGGGATTTATATCTGTTGAGCACTATGAGGAACTTGAAAGACGAAAGAACCAAGATTTTTCCCTCAACTACGAGGGGAGGTAAGCAACTGCCATCTAGCTCTGCACTTGATTCTCCTTCTGTTTTGAGTAAACTTGCGACACCTAAACCTGCTTCTACTATTGATTCTGATATGTCGCATGTTATTGATGATGCCACTTCTGCTATGCATGATGCTTATTGTCAGGACCCCGATTCCAAGTCACACCGATCTAGCCTGTAACACCTCATATCACTTTGCGGCCTCACGCACGATACTCCCACGGGTGTCGCCTTACCATGGCCCGGGACCGTTTGCGCCTTTTGGCTCATGTATATGACAGTGTCGCTAGCATCCATGTGACAGAGAACCCGGGCCGACATGGCTAGTCGTGAACCCAAAGCGGCACTAACGTATGGGGACAGGCATACATGAATCAACATCGAACGTGTCGGTCAGCAGCGTGCGAATCCGGGCTGTAGCACTGGGCTAACAGGACTCCGGGAACCCGGGCTGTAGCAGGCTAGGCAGGACTCCGGATGTCACCGCGTGACATTTCCCCGAAGGGACAGACACAGGAACGATATGAAACACATGCCGGCAAGTCAAGTGTCCAGAGCAGTAGTGCTGGGCTAGCAGGACTCCGGTGAACTGGGCTGTAGCGGACTACTATAGCTCAAGGAGGCACTAGACTACATTTCCCCATAAGAGAGGCTGCTAAGGATAGACAACTAGATTTTCGGATCCCACACATACCAAGCATTTCAATCATACACACAATATGCTTGATATGTGCAAATACAACATGGCATCACAACAAGACTCCACGACTCAGAGTATTTATTCATTAGGCTCCGAAGAGCCAGATATTACAAACATGGGTCTCATGACCCAACATTCAGAGCATACAAGTCAAAGCACATGCGGAAGCTTAACATGTCTGAGTACAGACATCTACAAATGAAAAAGGCTGAGAAGCCTGACTATTTACTAGATCCTGTCGAGGGCACAAGATCGTAGCTGAGGTATCAAGCTAAACGTCGAAGTCCACACGGAACTACTAGCGAGACTGACGTCTCTCTGCAAAACATAAAATAGGCAAACGTGAGTACAAATGTACCCAGCAAGACTTACATCAGAACTATCTACATATGCATCGGTATCAACAAAGGGGGTGGTGGAGTTTAACTGCAGCAAGCCAGCTTTGACTCGGTGGCTATCCTGAACTATGACTGCAAGTAACTCTTTTGAGGTGGCGCACACGAGTCCACATATTCACCATATCAATACACCACTATGGATCCGCTCCCGTGTCCCTACGAGAACGCCATCCATAGCACTCACGCTTATCTTGCGCATTTTAGAGTATCCACTTTCACTTGTCTATGAACTGTACAGGCAACCCAGAAGTCCTTTACCGCGGACACGGCTATTCGAATAGATCATATTAACCCTGCAGGGGTGTACTTCGTCACACACGCTCTCGCCACTTACCACCATGTACACGTCGTGTACCTCGGCAACCTTCAAGCGGAAGCCTGGCGAGGGAGTCGGCCACGACCTGACTAACCACACAAGTCTCTCATCCAGGTTTATCGCCTATTCGGGTTCCATCCGCAAGGAGATCCGGCCGGGGTGTCGCTCACGGCCCCAAACGATGTGAACAGGGTTCCCAAGCCCACCTCGACGGATGGATCTACGCTTGGTACACCGTGCCATGGTGCCTAGTCTGTCCCAAGCCCACCTGTACCGGGTGCCACTTGGTAGACTACTAACACTACCTACAAACACCAGAAACTAGTTGCAACTCCTGGACAGAGATCAGGTTGATTAATAAGTCGAGAGGGGCACTTAAGCATTCCAATGCGTGGTAGTAACTGTTCATGGATCACAAACACAGAACTCAGTTCCTGAGGACGGCTTCAATGAGACAACCCACCATGTACTCCTACATGGCCTCTCACCGCTACCTTTACCAAATCGTGTTCATACACTTAGCTCTCACACAGTAGGACATGTTCACCACTTTCCAATTCATTCCCGATGAACCAGACCTGACACAACTCTAAGCAATAGCAGGCATGACAAACAAGCATGAATGAGTAGGCACATCAAGGCTCAGGCAACTCCTACTCATGCTAGTGGGTTTCATCTATTTACTGTGGCAATGACAGGTCATGCAGAGGATAAAGGGGTTCAGCCATCGCAGCACGTAACAGATGAATCGTTGTTGTCCTAATGCAGTAAAAGAGAGCAGGAGCGAGAGAGTGGGATTGTATCGGAATGAACAAGGGGTTTTGCTTGCCTGGCACTTCTGAAGATAGCATTGAGTCTTCATTAGTGTCAACGATCACAACGCCGGAACATCGTCTACCGAGAGGGGACAAATACCGGCAAACAGAGAAGAAACACGATCAATGCAATGCACAATATGATGCATGATCATGACATGGCAATATGCTGTGGTTTGGGCTAATGCAACTAGCAGCAAGTTAAATGGAGTTGGCTTGAATCAAAGATTCAAATTCAAACTCCATATGTGATTTCTTAAATGCCATTTAATTGAATTGTCCTAAACAGTAGTCATAAGTTGTTCTAACATGCATGGAGATGGTACAGATGGATAGATTGGATTTTTCTGCTCATTTTTCATATATAAATTATTTCATTTGGAGTTACGGTTGATTTTCTATGATTTTTAGAAGTTTATAGGATTTTGTGGAATTTCCTGAATTGTTTTAAATACAGAAACTATTTACTGCGTCAGCATGGCGTCGGTGTGACGTCAGCAGGTCAACGGGTCATCCAGGTCAAACCTGACGTGTGGGGTCCACACGTCAGTGACTAACTAACTAACCTAAATTAATTAGTGTTAAACTAATACTAACTAAAAGCGTCAGGGGGGTGGCCCACGCGTCAGTGACACACGGGAGGTCAAACCCCTGGTCAGTGGGGTCAAAACCCGCCAGACTTAGTCCACGGCTCATCGCCGGTGAAGCCCGAGATGGCGGAGGGCTCGGGATTTGCCCACGGTCGACCAAATCGGCCGCGGTTTGGTCCTACGCGTAGCTGGGGCTCGCGCGCATCTAGTAGGGCAAGCGGGAGGAGCTAGGGTGGAGCGAGCTCGCCGGAGTTGAGCTCGTGGCGGCGGCCGGAGTTCGGACGGGGCTGGGTTCGGCGCTACGGTGCACGGGAGGACCAGCGTTTTGTACCTACGTGATCTACAAGAGCTCACAAACCCAACGGAGGCACGCACGGGACCAAATGGCCACCGGAGCCTCATCGGCGACGAGCTCGTGCGGCGGCGTGCTTCGGGCATCAATGAAAAATGCAGCTACAGCGAGCGCTAGGCCGCGGGGTTAGGGGGAAACGAGGGCGAAGCTCACAGTGATCACAAAGAGGGGCTCGGCTTGCTCGGGGACGGCTTGGCGACGGCGAATCGACATCGGCGGTGACCGGCTCCCGAGGTTGAAGACGGTGGCGATGACGACGCTACGGAGCGTCCCGGCTGGCTTGGCTTGGTGGAGATGACGAGGAAGACGGCGCGGAGCTCGTGGGCACAACAGAGGGGCAAGGGGGTAGCTGTGGCCATGGTGGTTCTCGTCGGCGGTCTCGGGTCCGTACGGTCGGCACGGGAGAGAGAGTCAGAGAGGGGATGGGGACGAGCAAGCGGTCGAGGGACGCGCGGGAGAGTACGTGGCGTCCGTAGCCAGCGCTAGGCGTTCGGCAGCAAGCAGGAGGTGGCCGGGCGCGTGCCAGCGCGCCGCAGCCACGCGCTCCTGTCCTCCTGGCGTGAGGAGGGAGACGACTGGCAGCGGCCAGCTGGTTTGGGCCGTGCTGGGCCAGGCCAGGTAAGCGCCAGGTGAGTGCCCAGTTCTTTCTCTCCCTCTCTTTTATTTTCTGTTTCCTAATTATTTTGATTTGTTTTGAATTAGTAGAAATACTAACTCATTTTGTAAAATCCTGAAAATAATTGTGGGCACTTTTGAAGATATCTCCAATAGCCCTCAAATGCTTTCAAGATTATTTGGACAATTAAAATATTTTATAGAATTTAAATTTCCAAATTCAAATACTTATGATTTAATTCAAAAATCCAGAATGTCCTAGAAAAGTGTGCACCATTTTTGCCAGGGGTTTTAGCCCAAACCAGAAATGATGAACATTTTGTGAAGGGCATTTTGGGTTTACTAAAAATATTTTTATTTGAACCTAGTTGATTTGATCTGGTGCTAGGGTTTGAGCAATCCCCATTTCAACTTTCAAGTAAATTTAGACATGATGCAACAACCAAGCTAGTCCAAGTGCATAGCAAGGTTAGGGATGTGACAACTCACCCCCACTAAACAAAAATCTCGTCCCGAGATTCAAGCATAGGGTAAGATGAAAGGGGAACGCAAAATAACATAATCTTCACGATCCAATTGTTCTTCTCGAAGATGTCAATTCATTGCATCATCTTGATCTTGACATCTTTTCTTTCGAGAGCTTCATCCAACTATGATGACGGAAGAGGGGGAAACTCTACAGGATCGATCTTCTTGAAGATCGAGCACTCAAGATCAACTCATGGAGTGAGACGTTGGAACAACTCTTGAGTTGAGATAGTGGATGGAAAGAAACAGATGACAAAGGTTTCAGGTAGCGAGGAGAAATTGACATGACTCCATAACGGAGCACCTTAGGAAAGGTGACTCGTAGAAGTATTCCCTTAAGTGGCAAAAAGAATTACTTTTGATACAAAGATCGTTGAAACTCTTTATACCAGCCTAAGGCAATCACAAACGATCGTGTGAACGAATTCGAAAGAATGGCATACTCATACTAGAAGGAATGATGTGGACTACCTTGTTGAAGACAACACCATGGATGATTTTTCTTGTCATCGGGGATGGATGGGACCCATAGTAGGACCACTTTTGAAGATGATCCTAAACAGTAATTACTGAGGTGCAAGCTGGGAACAAAAAGCAAATGCTGGGTATGATTCTAGTAACTGGGGATAACTCAACGGGAGTGATTCCACCGTTGAATGGTTCTGGCATAGTCGAGGAAACCGAGGGCACAAGGACCCCTGAGGATCAAGTTTTAGAATAAGTTGCACTAAATCCTCATGGAGAAGATGGTTAAATAGCTCAATCAAGATACTACAACGATAGATCTTCCGGCTAGGTGTGTCGGCCAGAACATCAACCTTGTCGGGACCTACATCATAATCTTGGAAAAGTTCCAACCGTCATATCTGCCTGGGATTCAGATCTAGTTGGTAACAGGATACTTCAGACAACGTGTCTGGAAAAGAAGGTTTGCAACACAAACCGACGAGATGATGTTGCGAGATTCTCGGGAGATGAACTACGATAGCAAACTCCAAAACGAGCTGGTTCTGCTACAACCTGTGAACACGCTGTCCCAGACAAGCATGGCCACGTAGTAGTCTTATAATAAAACACTACCGAGTTCAGGTGGGGAACCATCATCGAGGATATTGGAGTCTTGTGCATGATCTAGAATTAGCACAACAACTCCTTTTCCTTGAACAAATCAATCAGTGGCTTGGTGTGCTAGGAACACATATGGAATGGAGGTAATTAATCTACCAAACCATAGAATACCTTCGCACATGCATAATTGACTTGGGATGGTACCAGAGGAAACAAAAACAAGCTTTCTCGAATCCACGGCGGCAACTTACATCAAATGCACGTGAATTAGAGGAAGTCACTACTTTCATCCAAACATATACTTCATGAGCTAGCACGAAGAAAATGCTTTCAAAAGTTTCCAACACTAGCTGGATGTTCAACATGAATCTGGGAGGAGACAAAATGCTGTTGATGGGCTCAATAGCAACTCATCAGAATTTCCATATCACTGGACTTCCACCATCATGTGAACACGGTGATAGCATTGGTCAGACCAAAAGATGTAATGGTGTATGCTCGAGAGATCAACCACGAGCAAGACAACATTACGAACACCATTGGTTCTGATTTGATTTGACGATAGCCCATACTCAAATCAAGGTTTGGTTAAGATGATAGGTCCATTAATTGATCACGGGGACCAATCGATGAAGAAATCATCTTTCTACAACAAACACACACACAAGAGATATCCTTTGGAAAGAACTAAGTCAGGCAAGCTTTTATCTTCCAACTCTCCAAGTTATTGTTTAGCTTAACCAACCAGTTCAGGGTATCCAACACGGATTCTTGGATAAGGGGTGATTTACAAGAAACTAACTTGATCACGAGCTCAACATAACAGTCAGGAAACAACCTGGTGATACTTCCGAGAAGATAATCAGAAAATCATGAACCACCGATATGTTACTAAGCTCGAGAACAATCTTGCTTTTCAGGGCAAGACGATGTGATCAAAAAGAGCGAGGAATTGATACAATCCTAACTCGTTGACCGAAGAGTGCACCAGGAAAACTGGACTAGGTAACACGATCAATCTCGGGATGATGATTGAACAACCAACACGCTAAGAATGAGGGTATTGCCATTAACTACCAAGCAACGAGTTGCTCAGAGTATTGATTTCACGCATCACGATTCACTTGTCGGTATTCTGGTTGTGACAACACGGGACTGAGGAATGAATAATGATGGCGAGAAGTATCACTGCGTCAAGAATTCATAAGAGGTGGTGCAATTCTCATGACACTCTTGACATAAGGATGGTAACACCCCAAGGTAGAACAGAACAAAAACTGGATTGGCATTTTGATCTGTGGAATACAACTACTTTGACCCAATCCTAGATATGGACGAGGTACCGGAGTTTGTTTCTCCTAGTCATTCCGGAATAGAATGGCTTGACAGACCACAGGAATAATAGGCATCGATGAACACCATCGCACACATACCCTTGACTATCAATTGATAGATGAAGGTCGGAATACAGCTAAAGAGGGACAACCCAAAAGAACATATGATTATCTGAGTTGTGGATGCATGGATTAGTATGTCGAACAAGTTCAACATATTTCTTCCGGATAATCCATGCAGAGGAGGAAGGACTGGCAGAGTCACAATATAAATGGAGTACTCCTCAAGAGCACCCTGGTTGTGATCTTTTGGTTAAAAGAACTTCTGCCATAATGGTTCATGGTATTGGAAGAATGAGATACCACAGACCTCGAAGACTATCACAAAGGTTACTAATATCCTAAAGGAACTAGCAACACTATCAACATGAAGTAAGTAGGGTGAATCTCGAGTTCAGAAACCCGGGAATAGAATGCCTACTAACTAAGTGGCATCACGGGATGCTTTCGAGAGTAATGGCCAGAATCATCAAACTGGGGATGCAAGCATTGCTAGATTGCTAAGTGGTCCTCTAAGACACCTAGGGTCATAATAATAACTCCAACGTATATGTCAAGGCAACAGACTACCTCAACTCAATGATTAGTGTGGTTAATCTGGCCCAAAGGGACGCAAAAACAGAGGGAAAGGATTTTGCAAATGCATCAGATTGTTTAGAAACCTGGGATGACTCGGACAGCATGACAGCTGTAAATGCTCAGAAAGGATTTGAGACATTCATAAGGATTTGCATAGTCACTTAACAACATCATATCAAGGTTCTGGGATGAACTGTCAACACATGGAAGTAGTAGAAACTGAGCTGAGGCTTCAGACCAAGAATCCTACGAGTCTACGGATTAGTAACACGTGATCCTGATAGAAAGATGAGAAGCCTAGTTCTTAATCCCCGTAGAAGAGAAGAGGGTGACTCAGATCAGAAGGGCATAAGGTAAAGGAGTAAAAAGAGCCTTATGTTCCCTTCCACAATCAATTCCCTTATATAACTAAAGCATTTCTAGACTCAACTTCGACCAGTTTGGCTTCGTAAACCTACAGGCAGTCAGGCTCTGATACCAAAGCTGTCAGGACCCCGATTCCAAGTCACACCGATCTAGCCTGTAACACCTCATATCACTTTGCGGCCTCACGCACGGTACTCCCACGGGTGTCGCCTTACCATGGCCCGGGACCGTTTGCGCCTTTTGGCTCACGTATATGACAGTGTCGCTAGCATCCATATGACAGAGAACCCGGGCCGACATGGCTAGTCGTGAACCCAAAGCGGCACTAACGTATGGGGACAGGCATACATGAATCAACATCGAACGTGTCGGTCAGCAGCGTGCGAATCCGGGCTGTAGCACTGGGCTAACAGGACTCCGGGAACCCGGGCTGTAGCAGGCTAGGCAGGACTCCGGATGTCACCGCGTGACATTTCCCCGAAGGGACAGACACAGGAACGATATGAAACACATGCCGGCCAGTCAAGTGTCCAGAGCAGTAGTGCTGGGCTAGCAGGACTCCGGTGAACCGGGCTGTAGCGGACTACTATGGCTCAAGGAGGCACTAGACTACATTTCCCCATAAGAGAGGCTGCTAAGGATAGACAACTAGATTGTCGGATCCCACACATACCAAGCATTTCAATCATACACACAATATGCTCGATATGTGCAAATACAACATGGCATCACAACAAGACTCTACGACTCAGAGTATTTATTCATTAGGCTCCGAAGAGCCAGATATTACAAACATGGGTCTCATGACCCAACATTCAGAGCATACAAGTCAAAGCACATGCGGAAGCTTAACATGTCTGAGTACAGACATCTACAAATGAAAAAGGCTGAGAAGCCTGACTATTTACTAGATCCTGCCGAGGGCACAAGATCGTAGCTGAGGTATCAAGCTAAACGTCGAAGTCCACACGGAACTACTAGCGAGACTGACGTCTCTCTGCAAAACATAAAATAGGCAAACGTGAGTACAAATGTACCCAGCAAGACTTACATCAGAACTATCTACATATGCATCGGTATCAACAAAGGGGGTGGTGGAGTTTAACTGCAGCAAGCCAGCTTTGACTCGGTGGCTATCCTGAACTATGACTGCAAGTAACTCTTTTGAGGTGGCGCACACGAGTCCACATATTCACCATATCAATACACCACTATGGATCCGCTCCCGTGTCCCTACGAGAACGCCATCCATAGCACTCACGCTTATCTTGCGCATTTTAGAGTATCCACTTTCACTTGTCTATGAACTGTACAGGCAACCCAGAAGTCCTTTACCGCGGACACGGCTATTCGAATAGATCATATTAACCCTGCAGGGGTGTACTTCGTCACACACGCTCTCGCCACTTACCAACATGTACACGGCGTGTACCTCGGCAACCTTCAAGCGGAAGCCTGGCGAGGGAGTCGGCCACGACCTGACTAACCACACAAGTCTCTCGTCCAGGTTTATCGCCTATTCGGGTTCCATCCGCAAGGAGATCCGGCCGGGGTGTCGCTCACGGCCCCAAACGATGTGAACAGGGTTCCCAAGCCCACCTCGACGGATGGATCTACGCTTGGTACACCGTGCCACGGTGCCTAGTCTGTCCCAAGCCCACCTGTACCGGGTGCCACTTGGTAGACTACTAACACTACCTACAAACACCAGAAACTAGTTGCAACTCCTGGACAGAGATCAGGTTGATTAATAAGTCGAGAGGGGCACTTAAGCATTCCAATGCGTGGTAGTAACTGTTCATGGATCACAAACACAGAACTCAGTTCCTGAGGACGGCTTCAATGAGACAACCCACCATGTACTCCTACATGGCCTCTCACCGCTACCTTTACCAAATCGTGTTCACACACTTAGCTCTCACACAGTTGGACATGTTCACCACTTTCCAATTCATTCCCGATGAACCAGACCTGACACAACTCTAAGCAATAGCAGGCATGACAAACAAGCATGAATGAGTAGGCACATCAGGGCTCAGGCAACTCCTACTCATGCTAGTGGGTTTCATCTATTTACTGTGGCAATGACAGGTCATGCAGAGGATAAAGGGGTTCAGCTACCGCAACAAGTAACAGATGAATCGTTGTTGTCCTAATGCAGTAAAAGAGAGTAGGAGCGAGAGAGTGGGATTGTATCGGAATGAACAAGGGGGTTTTGCTTGCCTGGCACTTCTGAAGATAGCATTGAGTCTTCATTAGTGTCAACGATCACAACGCCGGAACATCGTCTACCGAGAGGGGACAAATACCGGCAAACAGAGAAGAAACACGATCAATGCAATGCACAATATGATGCATGATCATGACATGGCAATATGCTGTGGTTTGGGCTAATGCAACTAGCAGCAAGTTAAATGGAGTTGGCTTGAATCAAAGATTCAAATTCAAACTCCATATGTGATTTCTTAAATGCCATTTAATTGAATTGTCCTAAACAGTAGTCACAAGTTGTTCTAACATGCATGGAGATGGTACAGATGGATAGATTGGATTTTTCTGATCATTTTTCATATATAAATTATTTCATTTGGAGTTACGGTTGATTTTCTATGATTTTTAGAAGTTTATAGGATTTTCTGGAATTTCCTGAATTGTTTTAAATACATAAACTATTTACTGCGTCAGCATGGCGTCGGTGTGACGTCAGGAGGTCAACGGGTCATCCAGGTCAAACCTGACGTGTGGGGTCCACACGTTAGTGACCAACTAACTAACCTAAATTAATTAGTGTTAAACTAATACTAACTAAAAGCGTCAGGGGGGTGGCCCACGCGTCAGTGACACAGGGGAGGTCAAACCCCTGGTCAGTGGGGTCAAACCCGCCGGACTTGGTCCACGGCTCGTCGCCGGTGAAGCCCGAGACGGCGGAGGGCTCGGGATTTGCCCACGGTCGACCAAATCGGCCGCGGTTTGGTCCTACACGTAGCTGGGGCTCGCGCGCATCTGGTAGGGCAAGCGGGAGGAGCTGGGGTGGAGCGAGCTCGCCGGAGTCGAGCTCGTGGCGGCGGCCGGAGTTCGGACGGGGCTGGGTTCAGCGCTACGGTGCACGGGAGGACCAGCGTTTTGTACCTACGTGATCTACAAGAGCTCACAAACCCAACGGAGGCATGCACGGGACCAAATGGCCACCGGAGCCTCATCGGCGACGAGCTCGTGCGGCGGCGTGCTTCGGGCATCAATGAAAAATGCAGCTACAGCGAGCGCTAGGCCGCGGGGTTAGGGGAAACGAGGGCGAAGCTCACAGTGATCACGAAGAGGGGCTCGGCTTGCTCGGGGACGGCTTGGCGACGGCGAATCGACATCGGCGGTGACCAGCTCCCGAGGTTGAAGACGGTGGCGATGACGACGCTACGGAGCGTCCCGGCTGGCTTGGCTTGGTGGAGATGACGAGGAAGACAGCGCGGAGCTCGTGGGCACAACAGAGGGGCAAGGGGGTAGCTGTGGCCGTGGTGGTTCTCGTCGGCGGTCTCGGGTCCGTACGGTCGGCACGGGAGAGAGAGACAGAGAGGGGATGGGGACGAGCAAGCGGTCGAGGGACGCGCGGGAGAGTACGTGGCGTCCGTAGCCAGCGCTAGGCGTTCGGCGGCAAGCAGGAGGTGGCCAGGCGCGTGCCAGCGCCGCGGCCACGCGCTCCTGTCCTCCTGGCGTGAGGAGGGAGACGACTGGCAGCGGCCAGCTGGTTTGGGCCGTGCTGGGCCAGGCCAGGTAAGCGCCAGGTGAGTGCCCAGTTCTTTCTCTCCCTCTCTTTTATTTTCTGTTTCCTAATTATTTTGATTTGTTTTGAATTAGTAGAAATACTAACTCATTTTGTAAAATCCTGAAAATAATTGTGGGCACTTTTGAAGATATCTCCAATAGCCCTCAAATGCTTTCAAGATTATTTGGACAGTTAAAATATTTTGTAGAATTTAAATTTCCAAATTCAAATACTTATGATTTAATTCAAAAATCCAGAATGTCCTAGAAAAGTGTGCACCATTTTTGCCAGGGGTTTTAGCCCAAACCAGAAATGATGAACATTTTGTGAAGGGCATTTTGGGTTTACTAAAAATATTTTTATTTGAACCTAGTTGATTTGATCTGGTGCTAGGGTTTGAGCAATCCCCATTTCAACTTTCAAGTAAATTTAGACATGATGCAACAACCAAGCTAGTCCAAGTGCATAGCAAGGTTAGGGATGTGACACTTATGATGACACTACTTCTATGCTTGATAATAATGTGCCATTAGGTGAATTTCTTGATGAACAACTTGCTAGGGTTAGAGAGAATGAAAATATTGAAACTGATAATATTTATGAAAGTGATGATGAAGATTCTCCCCCTAGATATGAATTGCCTGATGTACCTAAGGGTTATGTTATGGATGAAGAAACTGCTAGAGACTTTCTTGCATGCAAAGATAGATATGATCTTAAGAAACTGTTAGCTAAGCTGAAAGAAAAGTCCTTGAATGCTAGAATGAAATATGACCCTGCTTTTGCTACTTCACCTATCTATATTTCTCATAAGGATTATGATTTCTCTGTCGATCCTGAGATAATTACTTTGGTTGAATCTGATCCTTTTTATGGCTATGAATCGGAAACTGTTGTGGCACATCTTACTAAATTAAATGATATAGCCACCCTATTCACTCATGAGGAAAAAATTCATTACTACTATATCCTTAAGTTATTTCCCTTCTCATTAAAGGGTGATGCTAAAACATGGTTTAATTCTCTTACTCCTGGTTGTGTGCGTAGTCCCCAGGATATGATTTATTACTTCTCTGCTAAATATTTCCCTGCTCATAAGAAACAAGCTGCATTAAGGAAAATATATAGTTTTGTACAAATTGAAGAAGAGAGTCTCCCACAAGCTTGGGGGAGGCTTCTCCAATTACTTAATGCTTTGCCTGATCATCCTCTCAAGAAAAACAAAATACTTGATATCTTTTATAATGGACTATAAGATGCTTCCAGAGACCACCTGGATAGTTGTGCTGGTTGTGTTTTCAGGGAAAGAACTGTTGATCAAGCTGAATTGCTATTGAATAATATGTCTAGTAATGATAATGATTGGACATTTCCCGAACCAACTCCTAAGCCAACTCCAAAGGAAAGGGGTATTCTGTTTCTCAGTCCTGAAGATATGCAAGAGGCAAAGAAACCTATGAAAGAAAAGGGTATTAAAGCTGAAGATGTTAAGAATTTACCACCGATTGAAGAAATACATGGTCTTGATAACCCAACACAGGTAGTAAAGGTAAATTCTCTCTATAGATTTGATGAAGGTGATATTACTCGTTATAAGTCTGCTAGCCAATGCTTAGATGAGTTTGATAATTTTATTGTTAAACAAGAAAACTTCAATGCTTATGTTGGTAGAAAATTGAAACATAATGCCTATATGATTGAACACTTGAGTAATTATATGTCTAGAGTTAAAGGTGAACTTAAACTTATTAGTAAACATGCTTCTATGGTTACCACTCAAGTAGAACATGTGCTTAAAGCTCAAAATGATTTGCTCAATGAACTAAATAATAAGAAAAATGATAATTCTGTTAGAGTTGTGACTAGAGGGGGTAGGATGACTCAGGAACCTTTCTATCCTGAGGGCCACCCTAAGAGAGCCGAGCGAGATTCTCAGAGAACTAATTTTGATGCACCTAGTCTTTCTAAGAAAAAGAAAAATGATAGGACTTTGCATGCTTCTAGTGAACCTGTTGTTGACACACCTGAGAATCCCAATGATATTTCTATTTCTGATGCTGAAACACAATCTGGTAATGAACATGAACCTAGTGATAATGATAATGATGATGTTCATGTTGATGCTCAACCTAGTAATAATAATGATGTAGAGATTGAACCCGCTGTTGATCTTGATAACCCACAATCAAAGAATCAACGTTATGATAAGAGAGACTTTGTTGCTGGGAAGCACGGTAAAGAAAGAGAACCATGGGTTTAAAAACCCACGCCTTTTCCTCCTAAACCATCCAAGAAAAAGGATGATGAAGATTTTGAGCGCTTTGCTGAAATGATTAGACCTATCTTTTTGCGTATGCGTTTGACTGATATGCTTAAAATAAATCCTTATGCTAAGTATATGAAAGATATTGTTACGAATAAAAGAAAAATACCGGAAGCTGAAATTTCCACCATGCTTGCCAATTATACTTTTAAAGATGGAATACCAAATAAACTTGGAGATCCAGGAGTACCGACTATACCATGCTCCATTAAAAGGAACTATGTTAAAACTGCTTTATGTGATCTTGGAGCCGGTGTTAGTGTTATGCCTCTATCTTTATATCGTAGACTTGATTTGAATAAGTTGACACCTACTGAAATATCTTTGCAAATGGCCGCTAAATCAACTACTATACATGTCGGTATTTCTGAGGATGTGCCTGTTGTGGTTGCAAACGTTACCATTTTAACGGACTTTGTTATTCTTGATATTCCCGAGGACAATAGTATGTCGATTATCCTTGGTAGACCCTTTTTGAATACTGCAGGGGCTGTTATTAATTGCAACAAAGGCAATGTCACTTTTCATGTTAATGGTAATGAGCATACGGTATATTTTCCGAGGAAATAACCTCAAGTCCACAGTATCAATCCATTGGAAAAAATTTAACGATTACTATTGGAGGTTTTGAATTCCCTCTTCCTACTGTCAAGAAGAAATATGATATTCTTATTGTTGGGGACGTGCATATCCCCGTTGAGGTAACCTAGTGTTATTCGAAAATTTTCCGGTTTCATGTTATTCGAAAAGAGTTTGTTAACAAGACTTGATCAACCTTGTTAGTGGATTCCTTTTGATGAGCATGAGATGGATGAAGTTAGAAAGCACAACTCTCTGTACCCTCCTTTTACTTTCTGTTATTTAGATTAAATAAAGCAAAAATAGTATTTCTTGTCTGTTTTCGGAATTATCCTTGCAATAAAAAATACCCCAAAAAGTTCTCCAAATGTCCTGAAAATGAAATATGATTTTTTGTAGAATATTTAAAAATATCTGGCACTGAGAACACACACCAAAGGGGGCCACCACCTGGCCACAAGGGTCCAGGGCTCGCCCACCCCTGGGGAGCGCCCCTGCCTCGTGGACCCCACGTGGACCCCTCCACTTATTCCAGCACCCACACACTTCGTCTTCCTCCAGAAAAAATCCTCCCATAGATCAAACCCGTGTTCTAGCTCATCTTGCTGTGATTTTCGATCTCCTTGCTCAAAGCTCCATTCACAAAACTGTTTTGGGGGATTGTTCTTCGGTTTGTGACTCCTCCAATGGTCCAATTAGTTTTGTTCTAGTGCTTTATGTATTGCAAATTTTTGCTGCTAAGGTGACCCTATTCTTGAGCTTGCATGTCAAATTTATATGGTCCCATGTAGTTCTAATGCATGATATAGTTTCTAGGCACTTGTGGGAGTAGTTGCTATCAATGTTGTTTAGTTTTGTTCACTTTTATTTTGGGTTACTAAAATTTTCAAAAAATTTCAGAGGGAGAAAATGTTGAAGAGATTGTTGAGAGGCTCCTCAAGGCGGGGTTCGAAGGGAAAAGATAATGAAGAGTATGAGCAGCCCAAGTATAACCTTCCTCGCATCGCGGAGGTTCGGCCGTGTGAATGGCCTTGTGATGCATTCTTGAAAACCGCTGGAATTTATGAAGACTTTTATTACTTGGATGAGAATGCAGGCATCACCGAATTCATCCACAATAAGTGTGATCAATACCTCCTACTCACTAATACTTTCATGCAAAACTTTCATTTCCATGCTAGGAGATCACCACCTTCGGTAGATTTTTATCTATATGATGAGTTTAAGGAGATGTCACTCTATGATTTTTTGTATGGTTTGCAAGTTGCCTTTTGAGTGCAGCGTCAAGGAACCACGTCCTAGTGATGTGGAAGAATTTATTGATGCAATTTCCATAGGGGAAAAGGGAAAAGTCTCAGATGCAAGAACTACTAGTATACATTTTCCTGTTCTACGTTACTATGCAATATTTGCTAGTAGATGCTTGATTGGTCGTGGGAACAGCGGTGGCCTCAGTGCTCCTGACCTCGCCATTTTGCGCCATGCCTTACTCCATGACAAAACTTTTAGTTTAGGCGCTATGGTTGCTAAACGGTTAAGTCTAAACCGTACAAAGGGCCCCATTTTTGGAGGTATCTTGGCTTCGCGTCTTGCTAAATATTTTGAGATACCTATTAGATACTATGAGAAAGAAGAAAAGGTGCTGCCCCCTATTTCCTAGACTATAAAAGTATGGTAGCACATGATTTTATTTGCGATGATACGGAGAAAAGACTCATTTACAACCTGGTATTTAGTGAAAATACTTGTCAGATTATTATCCTGCCTGCACCTTCTTTGTTTAACATTTATTCAGGCACATACATCATCATGCCCAATGACATTTATGCATACCTGGGAGCGGATGCGATCCCTAGAGCCTCAGCTAGAGCCATCTCCTGATCCATATCAGGAGTCTATTTATCAGTGGGAGCCGCAGGAGCTCGCTAACCAGTGGCACCCCAAGAATCCTCCTCAGTACACCGGAGAGGACCACTTCGATCCATGGGCATACACCAACTTAGGCCAAAAGCCTAAGCTTGGGGGAGTATGTATTTCTCACCGACATTACATTCATGTTCACACACTCATACTAGTTGTCGATGCTCATACTTTTTCATTGTATTTGTCGGCGTTCTGGGAACGGGGGTCCCCCGACTTGCCTGCCTGCGGCCTGTGGCGTGGCTCCACCAATGGCCCAGTGCGGCCCGTCTTCATCAACCAACACTCAAGACCCTGGCGAGGGGCCAAGCCTCGCTGGGTGGGAGACACGAGGCCTCCTCAGGAGCGGCCTCACCAGGTAGGCTCGCGAGGGAGGCGGAGAGTTCAAGGCAAGGGGTACCTCGCGAGGTTCCCGTGATGCAAGCCATGACGACCAAGGCCAGGCGGGCGCCAGCCTGCGCAGTGTCCTCGTTTCCCCTTTGGTGCTAAGGGGGCAAGCGCAGGCGCGGAGTACCGAGGCATCAGGCAAAGGTTTCCATATCGGTGCAACAAGACCAAGATCAGCAGAACGGCAGGACAGAGGTCATTGTGGAGCCCAAGACGGCGTCTCCACCAGTGCCTTTGACAGGCGAAGACCACCTTTAGTTAGGATAGCTTGTACTAGCTGTCCCCTTTCAAATTGGCCGTTGTTGGATCACTTCCCGCTCAATATTTGGGGAGAGGACCAGTGCCTCCATAAATAGGGCTATCCACCACAGTAGAGGGGGACGGATCATTGAGATCATCCTCACCCACACGAGTTTGCCAACCATAAGAACACCTCTCCTCAGGAGGTTGTTCTTCCCTTGTACTATTCATCATTAGCCCAAGAGGCAATCCACCACCGCACACAGGAGTAGGGTATTACACCACAACGGCGGCCCGAACCTGTATAAATCTTGTGTCTCTTGTGCTACGAGTTCATCGGGCTAGCTTAGGGATCGCGGCGAGGCTGAGAGCGTGATTCGGTAGGGGGAAATCTTCGTGCGCACGCTAGTGTTCGAACCTCAAGGGTTTTGCCGGAACCCGATATCCGACATTTGGTGCGCTAGGTAGGGGTGCGCCCGAGCTTTCCCTTCCGTCGACTCGCGCTCCGCCAACACCGCGCTTCACCCTCATGGCGGACATCGCACTTCCGACCCCGGCGACCGGCGCCAGCGCTGGGGCCAGGGGGCTCCGAGCCTTGGCCCCCGCCTTACGGCAGGTGCAGTGGCTGCAGAAGTTCAAGCCAGAGATGCCGCCGCGCTACTACGGCACGACGGACCCGGCGTTTTCCTGCTGGCGTACGAGGAGGCCGTCCTCAGAGCCGGGGGCGACGACAAGGTCATGGTCAACTGGCTTCCCATGGCCCTTACAGGCGTCCCGCGCGCATGGTTGCTCAACTTGCCGGCTTCTTCTGTGTCCTCCTGGGAGGAGCTGTGCGACCTCTTCCTCGCCCACTACGCGGCGCCGGCGCCCCCGGTCGTCGCAGCTCTCCTGGGCGGCTCGCAGGCGCCACCCTCAGACCGCCACACCAAGCCGTTCTTTCGCTAGGTCAACACCGCCCTCGCGCGGCAAGGAGCTCCCCCGGGTTGGGTGGCGCCCAAGGCTGACCTAACCTTCGACTCGGAAGACCACCCCGTCAACACCGCCTGCTCGGGTGCACTCCCGATGCTTTGCACGCCCACCATCTGCCAGGTAGCCGTCACCAAGACCCTCATCGACGGCGGTGCTGGCCTCAACATGCTCTCGGTGGAGGCCTTCAGCCTCCTCCATGTACTGCTGGAGCGGCTCTGACCCAGCAAGCCCTTCTCGGGCGTCGGAGGCGGTTCCTCCAGTTCCCTAGGGCAGATCCGCCTTCCCGTGACCTTCGGCACCCACGACAACTACCACACGGAGCTGGTCGACTTCGACATTACCCACTTCAGCCTCCCGTACAACACCGTCCTCGGATACCCTGCCCTGGCTCAGTTCATGGCAGCAACCCATCCGGCCTACAACCTCATGAAGATGCCCGGGAGCAGGGGCGTCCTCACTATAGCTGGAGACACCAAGGGCGCTCTTATGGCACTCAAGCTTGCCCTCAAGGCCGCCGCGGTGGTGCAGCCCGCCGAAGCGGACGCCTTCAGGGCCAAGGAGGCTGCGCCAACCAAAAAGAAGCAATTGTTCACTCAGGATAAGGTGGAGACCAAGCAGGTGCCGGTAGAGGAAGACAGGTCCTCGGGAGCCACCTTCACCATAGGTGCTGACCTCAACCCCGACCAAGAGGAGGCATTGGTGAAGTTCTTGCACTTGAAGAACGAGGTGTTCGTGTGGGAACCCAAGCAGCTAGCAGGGGTCCCAAGGGAGGTGATTGAGCATCACCTGAATGTGTGCCCCAATGTACGCCCCGTGAAGCAGAAAGCGAGGCGGCAGTCCATGGAGAAGCAGGCCTTCATCGTCCAGGAAACCCGCAAGCTAGAGGCAGCAGGTGTTATTCGCGAGGTTCGCTACCCCGAATGGCTGGCGAACCCAGATGTTGTGCCAAAAAAAGGGGGAAAAGGAGCGCATGTGTGTCGATTTCACCAACCTCAACAAGGCATGCCCCCAAGATCCGTTCCCGCTTCCCCGCATCGACCAGATCGTCGACTCCACCGCCGAGTGCGACCTGCTGCGTTTCCTGGATGCGTTTTCGGGTTATCACCAGATCAAGATGGCAGTGGAAGACGTGGAGAAGATAGCCTTCCTGACCCCATGTGGGGTGTACTGCTACACTTGCATGCCGTTCGGGTTGCGCAACGCGGGCGTGACCTTCCAACGGCTGATGCACATTGCCTTGGGCCGGCAGCTCGGGAAAAACGCCGAGGCTTACGTAGACGACATTGTGGTGAAATCTCGGGAGGCAAGGACCTTGATCCAGGACTTCGAGGAGACCTTCGCGAGCCTCCATCAGGTAGACCTGCGGCTCAACCCGGAGAAGTGCGTGTTCGGCGTCCCTTTCGGCAAGCTGCTGGGCTTCCTCGTGTCCCACAGGGGGATCGAGGCCAACCCGAAGAAGGTCAAGGCAATCGAAGACATGAGTCTGCCGCAAACCCTCAGAGAAATGCAGAAGCTCACCGGTCGCATGAATGCGTTAGGACGCTTCATCTCCAAGCTGGGGAGCGCGCCCTACCGTTCTTCAAGCTGATGAAGAAGAAGGGCCTGTTTGAGTGGACACGGGAAGCCGACCAAGCATTTCAAGACCTCAAGAAATATCTGACCAGCCCTCCCGTGATGGTGGCGCCACGCCCTCTCGAGCCCCTGGTGCTCTACCTTGCCGCCACTCCCTACTCCGCCAGCGCGGCTGCTACCTCTTGAGCATGCGTTGGTTTTTCCCTTGAAGAGGAAAGGGTGATGCAGCAAAGTAGCGTAAGTATTTCCCTCAGTTTTTGAGAACCAAGGTATCAATCCAGTAGGAGGCTCCACAAAAGTCCCATGCACCTACACAAACAAACAAGAACCTCACAACCAACACGATAAAGGGGTTGTCAATCCCTTCACGGTAACATGCAAAAGTGAGATCTGATAGAGATAATAAGATAAGATAAATATTTTTGTTATTTTTATGATATAGATTGGAAAATAAAAGAAGCAAATAAAAGTAGATGAATAACTTATATGATAAAAGATAGACCCGGGGGCCATAGGTTTCACTAGTGGCTTCTCTCAAGATAACATAAGTATTACGGTGGGTGAACAAACTACTGTCGAGCAATTGATAGAAAAGTGCATAGTTATGAGAATATCTAGGCATGATCATGTATATAGGCATCACGTCCGTGACAAGTAGACCGACTCCTGCCTACATCTACTACTATTACTCCACACATCGACCAACTCCTGCCTGCATCTAGAGTATTAAGTTCATGAAGAACAGAGTAATGCATTAAGAAAGATGGCATGATGTAGAGGGATAAACTCAAGCAATATGATATAAACCCCGTCTTTTTATCCTCGATGGCAACAATACAATACGTGCCTTGCAGCCCCTGCTGTCACTGGGAAAGGACAACACAAGATTGAACCCAAAGCTAAGCACTTCTCCCATTGCAAGAAAGATCAATCTAGTAGGCCAAACCAAACTGATAATTCAAAGAGACTTGCAAAGATAACCAATCACACATAAAAGAATTCAGAGAAGATTCAATTATTTCTCATAGATAAACTTGATCATAAACCCACAATTCATCGGATCTCGACAAACACACCACAAAAAGAGTTACATCGAATAGATCTCCAAGAAGATCAAGGAGAACTTTGTATTGAGATTCAAAGAGAGAGAAGAAGCCATCTAGCTAATAACTATGGACCCGAAGGTCTGTGGTAAACTACTCACAACTCATTGGAGAGGCCTTGGGGATGATGTAGAGGCCCTCCGTGGTCGATTCCCCCTCCGGCGAGCGCCGGCGAAGGCTCCAAGATGGGATCTCGCGGATACAGAAGGTTGCGGCGGTGGAATTAGGTTTCGTGGTGATCCCCGATAGTTTCAGGGTACGGGAGAGTATATAGGAGGAAGAAGTATGTCGGTTGACGCTCGAGGGGCCCACGAGGGTGGGGGCGCGCCGGGCGCCCTTGCGGCCGCCTCGTTTGTTGCTTGACATCCACTCCAAGTCTCCTGGTTTGCATTTGTTCCAAAAAGATTGCTCCCGAAGGTTTCATCCCATTTGGACTCCGTTTGATTTTCCTTTTCTTCGAAACACTGAAATTGGCAAAAAAAACAACAATTCGGGCTGGGCCTCCGGTTAGTAGGTTAGTCCCAAAAATGATATAAAAGTGTAAAGTAAAGCCCATAAACATCCACAACGGGTAATATAATAGCATGGAAGAATAAAAAATTATAGATATGTTGGAGACGTATCAAGCATCCCCAAGCTTAATTCCTGCTCGTCCTCAAGTAGGTAAAAGATAAAAACAGAATTTTTTATGTGGAATGCTACCTAGCATAATCCTTAATGTAATTTTCTTTATTGTGGCATGAATGTTCAGATCCAAATGATTCAAAATAAAAGTTCATATTGACATAAAAACAATAATACTTCAACCATACTAACAAAGCAATCATGTCTTCTCAAAATAACATGGCTAAAGAAAGCTATCCCTACAAAATCATATAGTCTGGCTATGCTCTATCTTCATCACACAAAGTATTTAATCATGCACAACCCCGATGTCAAGCCAAGAAATTGTTTCATACTTTAGTATTCTCTAAATTTTTCAACTTTCACGCAATACATGAGCGTGAGCCATGGACATAGCACTATATGTGGAATAGAATGGTGGTTGTGGAGAAGACAAAAAAAGAGAAGATAGTCTCACATCAACTAGGCGTATCAACGGGCTATGGAGATTCCCATTAATAGATATCAATGTGAGTGAGTAGGGATTGCCATGCAACAGATGCACTAGAGCTATAAATGTATGAAAGCTCAATAAAAGAAACTAAGTGGGTGTGCATCCAACTTGCTTGCTCACGAAGACCTAGGGCATTTTGAGGAAGCCCATCATTGGAATATACAAGCCAAGTTCTATAATAAAAAATTCCCACTAGTATATGAAAGTGACAACATAGGAGACTCTCTATCATGAAGATCATGGTGCTACTTTGAAGCACAAGTGTGGTAAAAAGGATAGTAGCATTGTCCCTTCTCTCTTTTTCTCTCTTTTTTTATTTGGCCTTTCTCTTTTCTTTGGCCTTTCTCTTTTTTTTGTAAAGTCTGAAGTCTCATCCCGACTTGTGGGGGAATCATAGTATCCATCATCCTTTCCTCACTTGGGACAATGCTCTAATAATGAATATCATCACACTTTTATTTACTTACATCTCAAGATTACAACTCGATACTTAATTAGAACAAAATATGACTCTATATGAATGCCTCCGGCGGTGTACCAGGATATGCAATGAATCAAGAGTGACATGTATGGAAGAATTATGAAGGTGGCTTTGCCACAAATACGATGTCAACTACATGATCATGCAAAGAGCAATATGATAATGATGATGCGTGTCATAATAAACGGAACGATGGAAAGTTGCATGGAAATATATCTCAGAATGGCTATGGAAATGCCATAATAGGTAGGTATGGTGGCTGTTTTGAGGAAGGTATATGGTCGGTGTATGGTACCGGCGAAAGTTGCGCGGCACAAGAGAGGCTAGCAATGGTGGAAGGGTGAGAGTGCGTATAATCCATGGACTCAACATTAGTCATAAAGAACTCATATACTTATTGCAAAAATCTACAAGCCATTGAAAACAAAGTACTACGCGCATGCTCCTAGGGGGATAGATTGGTAGGAAAAGACCATCGCTCATCCCCGACCGCCACTCATAAGGAAGACAATCAATAAATAAATTATGCTCCAACTTCATCACAAAGCGGTTCACCATATGTGCATGCTACGGGAATCACAAACTTCAACACAAGTATTCTTTCAATTCTTAATTACCCCACTAGCATGACTATAATATCACAACCTCATATCTCAAAACAATTATCAAGCATCAAATTGATCATAGCATCCAATTCACTTTCTATGATAGTTTTTACTATACCCAACTTGGATGCCCATCATTCTAGGACCGATTTTATAACCATAGCAAATACCATGATGTTCTAAAAGACTCTCAAAATAATATAAGTGAAGCATGAGAGATCAAAAATTTCTACAAAATCAAACCACCGCCGTGCTCTAAAAGATATAAGTGAAGCACTAGAGCAAAAACTATCTAGCTCAAAAGATATAAGTGAAGCACATAGACTATTCTAATAAATTACAAATCAAGTGGGTCTCTCCCAAAAGGTGTGTACAGCAAGGATGATTGTGGTAATCTAAAAGGAAAAGAGACTTATCATACAAGACGCTCCAAGCAAAACACATATCATGTGGCGAATAAAAATATAGCTCCAAGTAAAGTTACCGATAGACGAAGACGAAAGAGGGGATGCCTTCCGGGGCATCCCCAAGCTTAGGCTTTTGGTTATCCTTGAATATCTTGGGGTTCCATGGGCATCCCCAAGCTTAGGCTCTTGCCACTCCTTATTCCATAGTCTATCAAATCTTTACCCAAAACTTGAAAACTTCAAAACACAAAACTCAACAGGAAATCTCATAAGCTCCGTGCAAGAAAGAAAAACCACCACATAAGGTACTGTAATGAACTCATTCTTTATTTATATTGGTGTTAACCTACTGTATTCCAACTTCTCTATGGTTCATACCCCCCGATACTTGCCATAGATGCATCAAAATAAGCAAACAACACACGAAAAACAGAATCTGTCAAAAACAGAACAGTCTGTAGCAATCTGT
Organism: Triticum aestivum; assembly: GCF_018294505.1. Lineage (NCBI taxonomy): Eukaryota > Viridiplantae > Streptophyta > Magnoliopsida > Poales > Poaceae > Triticum > Triticum aestivum. Next base: position 107,492,782 of record NC_057799.1, on the reverse strand, counting down.
AACTTTCGAATACTTCTGGAACTATAAAACTCCTACCAAAATAGTAAGTCCTGGGAAATTTGTATATTGATCTACAGCAAAAATAATCAACGCAAAAGCACGTTTCTGTGATTTACGAAAATTATTTTCGTGCGCGCAAAAGTTTCTGTTTTTCAGCAGAATCAAATTAACTATCACCGTAGGTTATCCTATAGTTTCTACTTGGCACAAACACTAATTAAAACATGAAAACACATCTAAACAGAAGCTAGATGAAATATTTATTAATAAAAAGAAGCGAAAATAAAAAAACTAAAATAAAATTGGGTTCCCTCCCAACAATCGCTATCGTTTAACGCCCCTAGCTAGGCATAAAAGCGAGAATAGATCTAAGTATTGCTATCTTTGGCATTCAATTAATAAGTAGCTAGCATGATAGATTCATAAGGTAATTTAACTTTCTTTCTTGGAAAGTGTTCCATGCCTTTCCTTAATGGAAATTTGAATCTAATATTCCCTTCCTTCATATCGATAATTGCACCAATCGTTCTAAGGAAAGGTCTACCAAGAATAATAGGACATGAAAGATTGCAATCTATATCAAGAACGATAAAATCTACGGGAAAATAATTCCTATTTGCAACAATAAGAACAACATTGATCCTTCCCATAGGTTTCTTAATGGTGGAATCCGCAAGGTGCAAGTTTAAAGAGCAATCATCAAAATCATGGAGACCTAGCACATCACATAAAGTTTTCGCAATCGTGGAAACACTAGCACCCAAATCACACAAAGCATAGCATTCAGGATCTTTAATTTTAATTTTTATGGTAGGTTCCCACTCATCATAAAGTTTTCTAGGTATAGAAACTTCCAAATTAAGTTTTTCTTCATAAGATTGCATCAAAGCATCAACAATATGTTTGGTAAAAGCTTTATTTTGACTATAAGCATGAGGAGAATTCAACACGGATTGCAACAAGGAAATAAAATCTATTAAAGAACAATTATCATAATTAAATTTCTTGAAATCCATAATAGTGGGTTCAATACTATTTAAAGTCTTGACCTCTCCAATCCCACTTTTACCAAATTTAGCATCAAGATCCAAAAACTCCGAATTATTGGGGCGACTTTTAACTAAAGTTGACTCATCTCCAGTCCCATCATTATCAAGATTCATATTGCAAAACAAAGATTTAATAGGGGACACATCAATAACTTTTAGATCTTCATCATTATTTTCATGGAAACTAGAACACGCTTTTACAAAGCAATCTTTCTTAGCATGCAACCTAGCGGTTCTTTCTTTGCACTCATCAATGGAAATTCTCATGGCTTTGAGAGACTCATTGATATCATGCTTAGGAGGAATAGATCTAAGTTTCAAAGAATCAACATCAAGCGAAAGGCTATCAACGTTCCTAGCCAATTCATCAACTTTAAGCAATTTTTCTTCAAGCAAAGCATTAAAATTATTTTGAGATCATAAATTCTTTAACGCTATTCTCAAAATCAGAGGGCATCTTATTAAAATTTCCATAAGAGTTGTTGTAGGCATTACCATAATTATGAGAGGAATTACTAGGGAACGGCCTAGGATTAAAGTTTCCTCTATAAGCATTGTTACCAAAATTATTCCTACCAACAAAATTCACATCCATAGATTCGTTATTATTCTCAATCAAAGTAGACAAAGGCATATCATTAGGATCAATAGGAGCACTCTTAGTAGCAAACAATTTCATAAGTTCATCCATCTTTCCACTCAAAACATTAATTTCTTCTATAGCACTTTTTTACTAGTAGATCTTTTGGTGTGCCATTGAGAATAATTAGCCATAATGTTATCAAGGAGTTTAGTAGCTTCTCCTAAGGTGATTTACATAAAAGTGCCTCCCGCGGCCGAATCTAAAAGATTTCTAGAAGCATAATTCAATCCGGCATAAAAAAATTGTATGATCATCCATAAGTTCAAACCATGAGTAGGGCAATGTGAATCATTAATTTCATTCTTTCCCAAGATTGGGCAACATGCTCATGATCAAGTTGTTTAAAATTTATAATATCGTTCCTAAGAGAGATGATCTTAGCGGGAGGAAAATACTTAGAGATAAAAGCATCTTTGCACTTATTCCATGAATCAATACTATTTTTAGGCAAACACGAAAACCAAGTTTTAGCACGATCTCTAAGTGAAATCGGAAATAACTTCAATTTAACAATATCATTATCCGTATCCTTTATATTTTGCATATCACACAAATGCACAAAGTTGTTTAGCTGAGTAGCGACATCTTCATTAGGAAGGCCGAAGAATTGATCTTTCATAACAATATTCAACAAAGCAGCATTGATTTCACAAGATTCAACATTGTTAAGAGGAGCAATCGGAGTGCTAAGGAAATATTATAATTGGTATTGGAAAAGTCACACAATTTGGTATTATCTTCCGCCATCGTGACAAACAATCCAACACACAAGCACACAAAAAGGCAAGCGAAAAGAGAGAAGACTGGGAAAGAGAGGGCGAATAAAATGGCAAGGGTGAAGTGGGGGAGAGGAAAACAAGAGGCAAATGGCAAATAATGTAATGCGAGGGAGATGAGTTTGTGATGGGTACTTGGTATGTCTTGACTTGAGCGAAGACCTCCCCGGCAACGGCGCCAGAAATCCTTCTTGCTACCTCTTGAGCATGCGTTGGTTTTTCCCTTGAAGAGGAAAGGGTGATGCAGCAAAGTAGCGTAAGTATTTCCCTCAGTTTTTGAGAACCAAGGTATCAATCCAGTAGGAGGCTCCTCAAAAGTCCCACGCACCTACACAAACAAACAAGAACCTCGCAACCAACGCGATAAAGGGGTTGTCAATCCCTTCACGTTAACTTGCGAAAGTGAGATCTGATAGAGATAATAAGATAAGATAAATATTTTTGGTATTTTTATGATATAGATTGGAAAATAAAAGATGCAAATAAAAGTAGATGAAAAACTTATATGATAAAAGATAGACCCGGGGGCCATAGGTTTCACTAGTGGATTCTCTCAAGATAACATAAGTATTACGGTGGGTGAACAAATTACTGTCGAGCAATTGATAGAAAAGTGCATAGTTATGAGAATATCTAGGAATGATCATGTATATAGGCATCACGTCCGTGACAAGTAGACCGACTCCTGCCTGCATCTACTACTATTACTCCACACATCGACCGACTCCTACCTGCATCTAGAGTATTAAGTTCATGAAGAACAGAGTAACGCATTAAGAAAGATGACATGATGTAGAGGGATAAACTCAAGCAATATGATATAAACCCCATCTTTTTATCCTTGATGGCAACAATACAATACGTGCCTTGCTACCCCTGCTGTCACTGGGAAAGGAGACCACAAGATTGAACCCAAAGCTAAGCACTTCTCCCATTGCAAGAAAGATCAATCTAGTAGGCCAAACCAAACTGATAATTCGAAGAGACTTGCAAAGATAACGAATCACACATAAAAGAATTCAGAGAAGATTCAATTATTTCTCATAGATAAACTTGATCATAAACCCACAATTCATCATATCTCGATAAACACACCGCAAAAAGAGTTACATCAAATAGATCTCCAAGAAGATCAAGGAGAACTTTGTATTGAGATTCAAAGAGAGAGAAGAAGCCATCTAGCTAATAACTATGGACCCGGAGGTCTGTGGTAAACTACTCACAACTCATCAGAGAGGCCTTGGGGGTGATGTAGAGGCCCTCCATGGTTGATTCCCCCTCCTGCGGAGGGCCGACGAAGGCTCCAAGATGGGATCTCGCGGATACATAAGGTTGCGGCGGTGGAATTAGGTTTTCGTGGTGCTCCCCGATGGTTTCAGGGTACGGGAGTATATATAGGAGGAAGAAGTATGTCGGTTGACGCTCGAGGGGCCCATGAGGGTGGGCGGCGCGCCCACCCCCAAGGGGCGCGCCGGGCACCCTCGTGGCTGCCTCGTTTGTTGCTTGACGTCCACTCCAAGTCTCCTGGTTTGCATTTGTTCCAAAAAGATCACTCCCGAAGGTTTCATCCCGTTTGGACTCCTTTTGATATTCCTTTTCTTCGAAACACTGAAATAGACAAAAAAAGAGCAATTCGGGCTCGGCCTCCGGTTAGTAGGTTAGTCCCAAAAATGATATAGAAGTGTAAAGTAAAGCCCATAAACATCCAAAATGGGTAATATAATAGCATGGAACAATCAAAAATTATAGATTTGTTGGAGATGTATCAGCGGCCCTCGTGGCAGTTCGGGAGGAACGCCAGGCTAAGGCCGCGTCCCGCCCAGCCGCGGCCTCAGCTGGGGCGACACAAGACCAGGAAAGCCTCGCGAGGACCACGCCAGCGGCAGCGGGAGACCATGCTCAGCAGGAAGAGGCCCCACCAAGCAACCAGGCACTGGGGGCTTCATTGTCTCAGGAAGCGCCTCAACCTCCGGAAGACACAGGCCACGTCGGCGCGCCCACCCTCGTCGAGCATCCGGTGTACTTCGTCAGCACTGTGTTGCGGGATGCAAGGGCACGGTACCCCATGCCTCAGAAGCTCTTACTCACGCTCTTGGTGGCCTCACGTAAGCTGTGGCACTACTTTCAAGGTCACCCCATCAAGGTCGTCTCGGCCTACCCATTGGAAAGGGTACTCAGGAGCCCCAACTCCGCAGGGAGAGTCGCGGAATGGAACATCGAGCTGCAGGCGTTTCAGTTGGAGGTCAGCACAACTAGGGTCATCAAGGGATCCGCATTTGCTGATTTCATGGCAGAATGGACGGACGCACCAGAGCTCAAGGTGGGCGAGGATCGGTCTCTCTCCCCAGGAAGTGAGGCACCAGACGGCTGGGTCATGTATTTCGATGGTGCCTTCTCGCGACAGGGCGTGGAGGCTAGTGCAGTGCTTATATCACCCACTCAGGACAAGCTCTACAATGCTGTACAACTCTGTTTCCAGCAGAGCGAGAAGGTCTCCAACAACATAGCAGAATACGAGGGCCTCATAGCAGGCCTGAAAGCTACATCAGTACTGGGAGTGAAGCGCCTCGTCATCAAGGGAGATTCGCAACTCCTTGACAACTTCTCCAACAAGGTGTACGAGCCAAAGGACGAACACATGGAAGCATATCTCGCGGAAGTACGCAGGATGGAGAAGCAGTTCTGGGGACTGGAGTTCCAGCATGTGCCCCGCGGCACCAACCAAGAGGCTGATGACATCGCCAGGAGGGCGCCCAAACGGTTGCCTCAGGAGCCTGGCATTTTCAAGGAACGACTCTTCAAGCCATCGGCGGCACCACCGCTTTCAAGGACGGCACAGCCTCGGGAAGAGCTCCGTCAGCCACCTGCCACAGGAGCCCCGGCCTGTGTCCCGACCTCGGTAGCGCGCCTACTCTTGGCGCTGGAGCCTCAGGAGGGATGCTGGACTAAGGAATTCAAGGAATACCTGACGCAAGGGACGCTGCCGGAGAAGGAGGAGGACGCGGAGCGCATGGCCCGACAAGCCACGGCCTACTACATTCAAGACGGTGAGTTGTACCGGAAGTGGCCAAATGAAGTTTCCCTGCGTTGCATCTCCAGGGAACAGGGGAAGGAGCTGCTGGCCGATATACACGGTGGAGATTGCGGACACTACTCGTCGTCACAGACCTTCGTCGGCAAGGTGTTTCGCAGCGGGTTCTACTGGCCTACGGCACTCAACGACGCGACCGAGCTGGTGAAGTCCTACGAAGCCTGCCAATTCCACACCAAGCAGATCCGTCAGCCAGCTCAGGGCCTGCAGACCATCCCGCTCTCGTGGCCGTTCGCGGTCTGGGGGCTGGATATCTTGGGCCCATTCCCTCGAGCGCCTGGGGGCTACCGCTACCTCTACGTCGCCATCGACAAGTTCACCAAGTGGGCGGAGGTGGAGGCCGTCCGCACCATCCCAGCCGGTTCTGCGGTCAAGTTTATCAAGGGCCTCGTGAGCCGGTTTGGGGTCCCTAACTGCATCATCATCGACAATGGTTCATAGTTCACCAGCAATCTCTTCAAAACGTATTGTGCTAACCTTGGAACGCAGATCTGCTACACTTCGGTGGCGCACCCCCGGAGCAACGGCCAGGCCGAACGCACCAACGCGGAGGTCCTGGGGGGCCTCAAGACCAGGACCTTCAAGAAGAAGCTGGAGGCCTGCGGCAGGGGCTGGCACGACGAGCTCCAGTCCATGCTGTGGTCCATCCGCACTACCGCCACCAAGCCAACGGGCGAGACCCCGTTCTTCCTCGTCTACGGAGCAGAAGCGGTTCTCCCTCACTAGGTCAGGCGTCGCTCCACGTGGGTCCTTGCGTTTGATGAGGCGCAACAGGACGCCATGCGGTGGATGGACCTCGTGCTGGGGGAGGAGCGCCGCCGTGAAGCCACACTACGGGCGGCAAGATACCAGCAGGTGCTGCGGCGGTATCATTGTCGCAGCATCCGCCCCAAAACGCTCGAGGTAGGTGACCTCGTCCTGAGACGGGTGCTCTCCAGGGAAGGGCTGTATAAGGTCTCACCCATGTGGGAGGGCCCGTTCAAGGTCGTCCCTGTCTCCAGGCCTAGTGCCACGTGCCTGGAGACCCAGGATGGGGTGCCCATCCCGAACGCCTGGAACATCCAGCACCTCCGGAAGTTTTACCCCTGAAGAAAGGCCCGGTGCCTGTGAAGAAGGCCGCGTGCCTGTGAAGCCCGCTGCCCGAAGAAAGGCCCGGTGCCTGTGAAGAAGGCCCAGTGACTGTGAAGCTCACCGCCCGTGACACTCTCATGTAATAATGAGTGGGGCTGTACACGCCCCGGAGTCTCAGAAGTGCCGCCCTTGGGCCTCGCGGGCTCCCTCCCACGCCAGTGGCAGCACTTAGCTCCGCGCTGGTGAGAAGACGTCGAAGACTAGACTAGGTGCCGGACGCGGCTTTTCATTTGCTTTCTGAAGTTGGCTCACTCTCCTTGTTTGAACCTTGATTAAAGTTGCTTCTGGTGTTCTTTGCCAGTTCTGTTCCATCGTCTTCTGGTAACCCACAAGTGTAGGGGATCGCAACAGTTTTCGAGGGTAGAGTATTCAACCCAAATTTATTGATTCGACACAAGGGGAGCCAAAGAATATTCTCAAGTATTAGCAGTTGAGTTGTCAATTCAACCACACCTGGATAACTTAGTATCTGCAGCAAAGTATTTAGTAGCAAAGTAGTATGATGGTAATGGTAACAGTAACAACGGAAAAGTAAATAAGCATAGAACAATACGTGAAAAGCTCATAGGCATTGGAACAGTGATGGATAATTATGTCGGATGCGATTCCTCATGCAATAGTTATAACCTAGGGTGACACAGAACTAGCTCCAATTCATCAATGTAATGTAGGCATGTATTCCGAATATAGTCATGCGTGCTTATGGAAAAGAACTTGCATGACATCTTTTGTCCTACCCTCCCGTGGCAGAGGGGTCCTAATGGAAACTAAGGGATATTAAGGCCTCCTTTTATTAGAGAACCGGACCAAAGCATTAGCACTTAGTGAATACATGAACTCCTCAAACTACGGTCATCACCTAGAAGTATCCCGATTATTGTCACTTCGGGGTTGTCGGATCATAACGCATAATAGGTGACTATAGACTTGCAAGATAGGATCAAGAACTCACATATATTCATGAAAACATAATAGGTTCAGATCTTAAATCATGGCAATCGGGCCCTAGTGACAAGCATTAAGCATAGCAAAGTCATAGCAACATCAATCTCAGAACATAGTGGATACTAGGGATCAAACCCTAACAAAACTAACTCGATTACATGATAAATCTCATCCAATCCATCACCGTGTAGCAAGCCTATGATGGAATTACTCACGCACGGCGGTGAGCATCATGAAATTGGTGATGGAGGATGGTTGATGATGACGACGGCGACGAATCCCCCTCTCCGGAGCCCCGAACGGACTCCAGATCAGTCCTCCCGAGAGAGATTAGGGCTTGGCGGCGGCCCGTATCGTAAAACGCGATGAAACTTTCTCTCTGAATTTTTTCTCTGCAAAACGGAATATATAAAGTTGGAGTTGAGGTCGGTGGAGCATCAGGGGGCCCACGAGATAGGGGGGCGCGCCCAAGGGGAGGGTCGCGCCCCCCACCCTCGTGGACAGGGTGTGGGCCCCCTGGCCTTGATTCTTTCGCCAGTATTTTTCTTATTTTCCAAAAATAATCTCCATGGATTTCCAGGTCATTCCGAGAACTTTTGTTTCTGCACAAAGATAACACCATGGCAATTCTGCTGAAAACAGTGTCAGTCCAGGTTAGTTCCATTCAAATCATGCAAGTTAGAGTCCAAAACAAGGGCAAAAGTGTTTGGAAAAGTAGATATGTTGGAGACATATCAACTCCCCCAAGCTTAAACCTTTTGCTTGTCCTCAAGCAATTCAGTTGATAAACTGAAAGTGATAAAGAAAAACTTTTACAAACTCTATTTGCTCTTGTTGTTGTAAATATGTAAAGCCAACATTCAAGTTTTCAGCAAAGATTATGAACTAACCATATTCACAATAACACTTAGGTCTCATGTTTACTCATATTAATGGAATAATCAACTAGCGAGCAATAAGAATAAATCTCGGATGACAACACTTTCTCAAAACAATTATAATATGATATGACAAGATGGTATCTCGCTAGCCCTTTCTGAGACCGCAAAACATAAATGCAGAGCATCTTTAAAGATCAAGGACTGACTAAACATCGTAATTCATGGTAAAAGAGATCCAGTCAAGTCATACCCAATATAAACTAATAGTAATGAACGCAAATGACAGTGTGCTCTCCAGCGGGTGCTTTTTAATAAGAGGGTGACGACTCAACATAAAAGTAAATAGATAGGCCCTTCGCAGAGGGAAGCAGGTATTTGTAGAGGTGCTAGAGGTCGGTTTTGAAATAGAGATAAATAACATTTTGAGTGGTATACTTTCACTGTCAACATAACAACCAAGAGATGGCAATATCTTCCATGCTACCCACATTATAGGCGGTTCCCAAACAGAATGGTAAAGTTTATACTCCCCCTCCACCAACAAACATCAATCCATGGCTTGTCCGAAACAACGGGTGCCTCCAACTAACAAGAGTCCCGGGGTAGTTTTGTTTGCAATTATTTTGATTTGATGTGCTTAAAGCATGGGACTGGGCATCCCGGTTACCAGCCATTTTCTCGTGAATGAGGAGCGGAGTCCACTCCTCTTGAGAATAACCCACCTAGCATGGAAGATACATACAACCCTAGTTGATACATGAGCTGCTCGAGCATACAAAACAGAATTTCATTTGAAGGTTTGGAGTTTGGCACATACAAATTTACTTGGAACGGCAGGTAAATACCGCATATAGGAAGGTATGGTGGACTCATATGGAATAACTTTGGGGTTTATGGAGTTTGGATGCACAAGCAGTATTCCCGCTTAGTATAGGTGAAGGCTACCAAAAGACTGGGAAGCGACCAACTGAGAGAGCGACAACAGTCATGAACATGCAAAAAAATTAATCAACACCGAGTTCAAGCATGAGTAGGATATAATCCACCATGAACATAAATATCGTGAAGGCTATGTTGATTTTTTTTCAACTACAGGCGTGAGCATGTGCCAAGTCGAGTCACTCAATTCATTCAAAGGAGGATACCACCCTATCATACCACATCACAACCATTTTAATAGCATGTTGGCACGCAAGGTAAACCATTATAAGCTCTTAGTTAATTAAGCATGACATAAGCAACTATAATCTCTAATTGTCATTGCAAACATGTTTATTCATAATAGGCTGAACCAGGAACGATGAACTCATCATATTTACAAAACAAGAGAGGTCGAGTTCATACCAGCTTCTCTCATCTCAATCAGTCCATCATATATCGTCATTATTGCCTTTCACTTGCACGACCGAACGGTGTGTATAATAGTAATAGTGCACGTGCATTGGACTAAGCTGGAATTTGCAAGCATTCAATTCAAGAGAGAAGACAAGGTAATATGGGCTCTTGGTTAAATCAACAATCATGCATATAAGAGCCACTAAACATTTTCATTATGGTCTTCTCCTCTCGACCCCAAAAGAAAGAAAAGAAATAAAACTATTTACACGGGAAAGCTCCCAACAAGCAAAAGAAGAACGAGAAATCTTTTTGGGTTTTCATTTTAATTACTACTACTAGCATGGAAATTAAACTAACTATTTTTTTTGGTTTTTCTTAAGGTTTATCAAACACACAAGAAGAAAGCTAGAAAAAGAAATTAAACTAGCATGGATAATACAATGAAAAAGTATGAGCACCGACATCTAGAATAAGTGTGTGAACATGAATGTAAAGTCGGTGAGAAATACGTACTCCCCCAAGCTTATGCTTTTGGCCTAAGTTGGTCTATGCCCATGGATCGCGGCTACTCTCCCCGGTGTACTGAGGAGTGTCATTGTATTGCCACCGACAGGCAATCTGCTCCGGATCCCACTGATAAGATGATGGACGATAAGGGTCCAGTGGTGGTTCCGGCTCAGGCTCTGGAGCTGATGTCTGGCCTCGGTGAGCATACATGGCTGACGGAAAGACGAGGTAATGGCCTGCGGTTAGATCAAACAAAGAAGGCGCAGGCAGGGTAATAATCTCATTGTGTTTCTTATTAAATCTCAGGTTATACAGAAGCATCTTATCATCATTGTCAACAATAAATTCATGCACTACCATGCTTCTCTAATCTAAAAAGGTAGAGGGCAGCAGCGTCTCCTCTTTCTCATAATGCCTAATAGGTATCTTAAAATGTCTAGCAAGGAATGCAACATAGATACCTCCAAAAATGGGGCCCTTCATATGATTTAGGCTTAACCGTTTAGCAATAACGGCACCCATACTAAAAGTGTTATCACCGAATAAGGCATGGAGCAGAATAATAATATCAGGAACACTGAAGGTTCCACTATTTCCACGAACAATTAAGCATCGACTAGCAAATATGGAAAAGTAGCGTAAAACAGGAAAATGTATGCTAGTGATTCTCGCATCGGAACCCTTCATCGATTCCCCTATAGTAATAGTGTCACTAAAACCTTCCACATCTTTACGATGTGGTTCATCTAAGCTGCCCTCAAAGGGTATTCTACAAAACGCACAAAAATTACGTAATGACATTTCCTTAGCCTCATCATATAAATGAAAAGATACTGAAGGAGGTGAATTCTTAGGATAATAGTAAAAGTTTTGCACGAAAGTATTGGTAAGTAAGAGATATTGTTCGATCCGGTCGTGGAGGAAGTCGGTGAGGCCCGCATTTTCAGCCAAAGAATAAAAGTCTTCATAAATCCCGGCTGCTCTCAAGAAATTATCACAAGGCCACTCACACGGCCTTACTTCCGCTACGTGAGGAAGATTATACTTGCCTTTTTCTTTCTCCTTAGCTTGTTTATCTTTGGAGCTTTGGCTAGAAGAGCCCCTCAATAATCTCCTCATCATTTTCTGAAAATTTCTGAAATTTTTAGTAACTTCAAAATAAAAGTGAATAGAACTCAACAAGATTGATAGCAACTACTCCTGCAAGTGCCTAGAGCCTATATTATGCATTAGAATTACTTGGAACCTCATAAATTTGACATGCAAGCTCAAGAACAGGGTCACCTAGGCAGCAAAAATTTGCAATGAATAAAGCACTAGAACAAAAACTAATTGGACCATTGGAGGAGTCACATACCAAGTAACAACCTCCCAAAGCAGTTTTGTTAATGAAGCTTTGAGCAAGGAGATCGAAAATCGCAGCAAAATGAGCTAGAACTCGTGCTTGAGCTGGATGGGGATTTTTTTGGGAGGAAGATGGAGTGTGTGGGTGCAGGAATAAGTGGAGGGGGGCCACCGTGGGCCCACGAGGCAGGGGGCGCGCCCTGTAAGGGTGGGCGCGCCCTGGACCCTCGTGGGTAGGTGCTTGCCCCCCTGCTATGTTCTCAGTGCCTAAAATCCTCAAATATTCCAGAAAAAATCATACTAAATTGGCAAGGCATTTGGAGAACTTTTATTTTTGGGATATTTTTTTATTGCATGGATAATTCAGAAAACACATAGATAATACCAGTTTTGCTTTATTTATTCTAAATAACAGAAAGTAAAAAGAGGGTACAAAAGGTTGTGCCTTCTAATTTCATCCATCTCATGATCATCAAAAGGAATCCACTAACAAGGTTGATCAAGTCTTGTTAACAAAGTCATTCCGAATAACATGGAAACGGAGAAACTTCAAATAAAACTAAGTTACCTCTACGGGGATATGAACATCCCCAATAATAAGAATATCATATTTCTTCTTGACAGTAGGAAGAGGAAATTCGAAACCTCCAATAGTAATAGTTGGAATTTTTCCAATAGAATTGATGCTATGAACTTGAGGTTGTTTCCTCGGAAAGTGTACCGTATGCTCATTACCATTAACATGAAAAGTGACATTGCCTTTATTGCAATCAATAACAGCCCCTGCAGTATTCAAAAAGGGTCTACCAAGGATAATCGACACTATCGTCCTCGGGAATATCAAGAATAACAGAGTCCGTTAAGATAGTGACATTTGCAACCACAACAGGCACATCCTCACAAATACCAACAGGTATAGCAGTTGATTTATCAGCCATTTGCAAAGATATTTTAGTAGGTGTCCATTTATTTAGTTCAAGCCTACGATACAAAGAGAGAGGCATAACACTAACACCGGCTCCAAGATCACATAAAGCAGTTTTAACATAATTTCTTTTAATGGAGCATGGTATAGTTGGTACTCCTGGATCTCCAAGTTTCCTTGGTATTCCACCTTTAAAAGTGTAATTAGCAAGCATGGTGGAAATTTCAGCTTCCGGTATCTTTCTTTTATTTGTAATGATATCCTTCATATATTTAGCATAAGGATTTACTTTAAGCATATCAGTTAAGCACATACGTAAGAAGATAGGTCTAATCATTTCAGCAAAGCGCTCAAAATCCTCATCATCCTTCTTCTTGGATGGTTTAGGAGGAAAAGGCATGGGTTTCTGAACCCATGGTTCTCTTTCTTTACCGTGCTTCCTAGCAACAAAGTCTCTCTTATCATAACGTTGATTCATTGATTGTGGGTTATCAAGATCAATAGCAGGTTCAATCTCTACATCATTATTATTGCTAGGTTGAGCATCAACATGAGAATTATCATTGACATTATCACTAGGTTCATGATCATCACCTGATTGTATTTCAGCATCAGAAATAGAAATATCATTAGGATTCCCAGGTGTGTCTACAATAGGTTCACTAGAACCATGCAAAGTCTTATCATTTTTCTTTTTCTTCCTTTTAGAAGGACTAGGTGCATCTAAATTATTTCTTTGAGAATCTTGCTCGATTCTCTTAGGGTGGCCTTCAGGATACAAAGTTTCCTGAGTCATTCTACCAGTTCTAGTAGCCACTCTAACAACAAAATCATGTTTATTATTTAATTCATCAAGCAAATCATTTTGAGCTTTAAGTACTTGTTCAGCTTGAGTGGTAACCATAGAAGCATGTTTGCTAATGAGTGTAAGTTCACCTTTAACTCCAGCCATATAATCACTCAAGCATCCTATCATGAAAGCATTACTCTTTAATTCTCTACCAACATAAGCATTAATACTTTCTTGTCTAGCCATAAAGTCATCAAATTCACCTAAACATTGGCTAGGAAATTTAATAGACGGGATCTCAACTTTATCATATCTATAGAGAGAATTTACCTCTACTTCCAGTGTCGGGTTATCGAGACAATGTGCTTCTTCGACAGGCGGTATATTAAGGCCATGTATTTCTTCAATAGGGGGTAAATTCTTAACATCTTCAGCTTTAATACCTTTTTCTTTCATTGATTTCTTTGCCTCTTGCATATCTTCGGGACTGAGAAATAGAACACCTCTCTTCTTCGGAGTTGGTTTAAAAATAGGCTCAGGAGTTGGCTCAATTGGCTCAGGAATTGGCTCAGGAAGAGTCCAATAATTTTCATTAGTCAACATATGATTCAATAATAGTTCAGCTTGGTCGACCGTTCTTTCCCTGAAAACACAACCAACACAACTATCCAAGTGGTCCTTGGAAGCATCGGTTAGTCCATTATAAAAGATATCAAGTATTTCATTTTTACTAAGAGGATGATCAGGCAAAGAATTAAGTAATCAGAGAAGCCTCCCCCAAGATTGTAGTCGATTCTCTTCTTCGATTTGCACAAAATTATATATTTCCCGCAAGGCAGCTTGTTTCTTATGAGCAGGGAAATATTTAGCAGAGAAGTAATAAATCATATCCTGGGGACTATGCACACAACTAGGATAAAGAGAATTAAACCAAGTTTTAGCATCACCCTTTAATGAGAATGGAAATATCTTAAGAATATAATAGTAGCGAGATTTCTCATCATTAGTGAACAGGGTGGCTATATCATTTAACTTAGTAATATGTGCCACAACAGTTTCAGATTCATAGCCATAAAAAGTATCAGATTCAACCAAAGTAATTATCTCAGGGTCGACAGAGAATTCATAATCCTTATCAGTAACAAAGATAGGTGAAGTAGCAAAAGCAGGGTCATGTTTCATTCTAGCATTTAGAGTTTTCTGTTTAAGTTTAGCTAGCAACTTCTTAAGATCATATCTATCATTGCAAGCAAGAAGATCTCTAGTGGTTTCTTCATCCATAACATAACCCTCAGGAACAACAGGCAATTCATACTTAGGGGGAGAACCATCATCATCGCTATCTTCAATAATTTCATTTTCAATAATTTCATTCTCTCTAGCCCTAGCAAGTTGTTCATCAAGAAATTCACCAAGTGGCACAGTAGTATCAAGCAAAGAAGTAGTTTCATCATAAGTATCATGCATAGCAGAAGTGGCATCATCAATAACATGCGACATATCAGAATTAATAGCAGAAGCAGGTTTAGGTGTCGCAAGCTTACTCAAAACAGAAGGAGAATCTAGTGCAGAGTTATATGGCAGTTCCTTACCTCCCCTCGTGGTTGAGGGATAAATTTTAGTTTTATTGTCTTTCAAATTCTTCATAGTGACCAGCAGATATAAATCCCAAGTGACTCAAAGAATAGAGCTATGCTCCCCGGCAACGGTGCCAGAAATTAGTCTTGATAACCCACAAGTGTAGGGGGTCGCAACAGTTTTCGAGGGTAGAGTATTCAACCCAAATTTATTGATTCGACACACGGGGAGCCAAAGAATATTCCCAAGTATTAGCAGTTGAGTTGTTAATTCAACCACACCTGGATAACTTAGTATCTGCAGCAAAGTAGTATGATAGTAATGGTAACAGTAGCAACGGAAAAGTAAATAAGCAAAGAACAATATGTGAAAAGCTCATAGGCAATGGATCAGTGATGGATAATTATGTCGGATGCGATTCCTCATGCAATAGTTATAATCTAGGGTGACACAGAACTAGCTCCAATTCATCAATGTAATATAGGCATGTATTCCGAATATAGTCATGCGTGCTTATGGAAAAGAACTTGCATGACATCTTTTGTCCTACCCTCCCGTGGCAGCGGAGTCCTAATGGAAACTAAGGGATATTAAGGCCTCCTTTTATTAGAGAACCGGACCAAAGCATTAGCACTTAGTGAATACATGAACTCCTTAAACTACGGTCATCACCGAGAAGTATCCCGATTATTGTCACTTCGGGGTTGTCGGATCATAACACATAATAGGTGACTATAGACTTCCAAGATAGGATCAAGAACTCACATATATTCATGAAAACATAATAGGTTTAGATCTGAAATCATGGCACTCGGGCCCTAGTGACAAGCATTAAGCATAGCAAAGTCATAGCAACATCCATCTCAGAACATAGTGGATACTAGGGATCAAACCCTAACAAAACTAACTTGATTACATGATAAATCTCATCCAACCCATCACCGTCCAGCAAGCCTACGATGGAATTACTCACGCACGGCGGTGAGCATCATGAAATTGGTGATGGAGGATGGTTGATGATGACAACGGCGACGAATCCCCCTCTCTGGAGCCCCCAACAGACTCCAGATCAGCCCTCCCGAGAGATATTAGGGCTTGGCGGCGGCTCCGTATCGTAAAACGCGATGAAACTTTCTCTTTGGTTTTTTTCTCCACGAAACAGAATATATAGAGTTGGAGTTGAGGTCGGTGGAGCATCAGGGGGCCCACGAGACAGGGGGCACGCCGAGGGGGAGGGGGCACCCCCCACCCTCGTGGACAGGGTGTGGGCCCCCTGGCCTTGATTCTTTCGCCGGTATTTTTCTTATTTTCCAAAAATAATCTCCGTGGATTTCCAGGTCATTCTGCACAAAGATAACACCATGGCAATTCTGCTGAAAACAACGTCAGTCCGGGTTAGTTCCATTCAAATCATGCAAGTTAGAGTCCAAAAACAAGGGCAAAAGTGTTTGGAAAAGTAGATACGTTGGAGACGTATCATCTTCTGCCTCCGTTTTCTGTCTTCAGCTCTTTGTCTGACTTGCTCTCTCTCGCAAGCCTCGTGAGGGGGCTGTGCGGGTTCCCTCGCGAGCCCTCTCTCTTTTGATTTTCGTGAGGCTCTCTCATTCGAGTTCGCATCGTGAGCACCCCTCTCAGTCCATGCCCCTCGGGCATCGCGACACGAATCGCCGGGACATGGCCGGCAGCCCTTGCGACCAAGGTTCGGAAAATGATAGTCTCTCAACGAATTTTTTGCAGCTCTTAAGGCACCCGGCGAGGCCTGAAGTAGGCACTTCGCGAGGCGGAAACTACTTCAAACGTGCCAAGCTAAGTTGTTCCTACACGCAGACACATAACAATGACGCCATGACACAGCACAGGAACAATAAATGCAGCATGTTAACTAGGGAATCATAGTTTGTTGCACACCCCCACGGGGCCCCATACTTGTCTCTCTCAATGCAGGAAGGAAGGAAAATAAAACAAAAGCAACACGCGCCCTACAACAGTTCACAAGGAAGGATTCCTGGCGACCTCCTGAGCTCAGCCGGACCCCACCTCGTGCTTCACTGAAGCGCAGCGACGGGATGCCCCGCTGCCGCCCTCGAGACGGACACGGCGGCGAGGCGGTTGATTGTAGCTGTCACTGGAGGAGGAGCTGCCGAAGCTTGACGAGCCGCGGTTGCCACCGGGAGCGGGTTCACCTTCGCCCTCGTCACGACCGTCGCCAGAACCGAGCACCTCGTCGCCGTCGCTGTCTTCAGGGCAGCACAAAACGCGACGACCATCCCCTCCGAACACCCTCATGTAGAGGGTCGCGTCGCCATCGTACCTGAAGTGGAGGGTGCATGGCCTGCCCAGACCGCGGGCGCGGGCAAACGTCTGCCAGCCCTGGGCCAAGGCTGCGTTGCTGGCAACGGAGACCTCCACCCCGACCCAGGAGGCCCTACTGCAGCAGCCGTCCGCCTGCAACTAGAGCCCGCCTGGGCCAGCGGCCGGCAGCTCACCAACGAAGAAGCGCGGAAGCTGAAGCCAGCTGCCGGCCCGGTTTTCCGACCACACGACAAATTCCAGCAGCACCTCTGCCGAGTGGAAGCGCGGCTGGGGAGGCCGCGCGGCCACGGCACGCCTTCCTCCTTCAACCGGGCTGCCTCGATATGGGTGGCCCCCACCACGTGAAGGGCCACTGCCGCAACCGTGGGAAGCCACGGCGGGGGTCGCGGGGTGTTTGCGAGGACGACCGCGTCCGCGCTTGGGCGGAGGAGAGCCAGGCCCTTCCTGGCGAGCCTTCCCCTTCTCCGCGGCCGAAAACCTCTTCGCAGGCGCCATGGGGGACACAACAAGCAATGGAGCGAGGGAGGAGAAGCGAGTGGAATGGGAAGAGATGGGCGACGGGGGCTTTCGCCCCCCTCATTTATAGCCCAAGGGAGGCCAACCGTCGACCTCCACGATCGCAGGTAATGATGACCCTTTTTGCATGCAGCAGGGACTCGTCAAGTCGGGCGGTCGCCGAGGCAGCGTTGGGAAGCGGAGACGCCCACGTCCAATCAGTCGCCACACATCAACCAAGGTCGCGGGCTGTTGGGGCCCGCGGCACTCCGCACTTGTCCTTTGGCTTCGCCGCTAAGCCAAGTCCGAGCGTGCCTTGGGCCCGGGGCTACTGTCGGCGTTTTGGGAACGGGGGTCCCCAGACTTGCCTGCCTACGGCCTGCGGCGTGGCTCCACCAGTGGCCCAGTGCGGCCCGTCTTCATCAATCAACACTCAAGACCCTCGCGAGGGTCCAAGCCTCGCGGGGCGGGCGACACGAGGCCCCTCAGGAGTGGCCTCACCAGGAAGGCTCGCGAGGGAGGCGGAGAGATCAAGGCAAGAGGTACCTCGTGAGGTTCCCGTGAAGCAAGCCATGACGACCAAGGCCAGGCGGGCGCCAGCCCTCGCAGTGTCATTGTTTCCCCTTTGGTGCTAAGGGAGCAAGCGCAGGTGCGGAGTATCGAGGCATCAGGCAAAGGTTTCCATATCGGTGCAACAAGACCAAGACCAGCAGGACGGCAGGACGGAGGTCATCGTGGAGCCCAAGACGGCGTCACCACCAGCGCCTTTGATAGGCGAAGGCCACCTTTAGTCAGGATAGCTTGTACTAGCTGTCCCCTTTGAAATTGGCCGTTGTTGGATCCCTTCTCGCTCAATATTTGGGGAGAGGACTGGGGCCTCTATAAATAGGGCTAGCCACCACAGTAGAGGGGACGAATCATTGAGATCATCCTCACCCACACAAGTTCGCCGGCCACAAGAACACCTCTCCTCAGGAGGTTGTTCTTCCCTTGTACTGTTCATCATCAGCCCAAGAGGCAATCTACCACCGCACACAGGAGTAGGGTATTACACCACGACGGTGGCCCGAACCTGTATAAATCTTGTGTCTCTTGTGCTGCGAGTTCATCGAGCTAGCTTAGGGATCGCGGCGAGGCTGTGAGCGTGATTCGGTAGGGGGGAATCTTCATGCGCACCCCAGCGTTCGAACCTCAAGGGTGTTGCCGGAACCCGATATCCGACAGTATTATCCATGCTAGTTTATTTTCTTTTCTAAGCCTTCTTCTTGTGTATTTGAAAAACCTTAAGAAAACCCAAAAAAATTAGTTGTAGCTTTTAGCTAGTTTACTTTCCATGCGTGTAGTAGTAGTAATTAAAAGAAAATCCAAAAAGATTTCTTCTTCTTACTTTTTGCTTGTTGGGAGCTTTCCCGTGTAAATAGTTTTATTTTATTTCTTATTCTTTGGGGGTCGAGAGGAGAAGACCATGATGAAAATGTTGAGTGGCTCTCATATGAATTATTGTTGATTTATACAAGAGCCCATATTACCTTGTCTTCTCCCTTGTATTAAATGCTTGCAGATTCCAGCTTAGTCCAATACACGTGCACAATTATTACTATCCACACCATTTGGTCGTGCAAGTGAAAGGCAATAATGACAATATATGATGGACTGATTGAGATGGGAGAAGCTGGTATGAACACGACCTCTCTTGTTTTTGTAAATATGATTAGTTCATCGTTCCTGATTCAGCCTATTATGAATGAAACATTTTTGCAATGACAATTAGAGATTATAGTTACTCATGCCATGCTTAATTAGCTAGGAGTTTATAACGGTTTACCTTGCGTGCCAACATGCTATTAAAATGGTTGTGATGTGGTACGATAGGGTGGTATCCTCCTTTGAACGATTCGAGTGGCTTGACTTGGCACATGTTCACGCATGCAGTTGAAACAAAATCAACATAGCCTCCACGATATTTATGTTCATGGTGGATTATATCCTACTCATGCTTGCACTCATTGTTGATTAATTTTAATGCATGTACATGACTGTTGTTGCTCTCTAGTTGGTCGCTTCCCAGTCTCTTTCTAGCCTTCACGTGTACTAAGTGGGAATACTGCTTGTGCATACACTTCCATAAACCCCAAAGTTATTCCATATGAGTCCACCATACCTTCCTATATGCGGTATTTACCTGTCGTTCCAAGTAAATTTGTATGTGCCAAACTCTAAACCTTCAAATGAAATTTTGTTTTGTATGCTCGAATAGCTCATGTATCAACTAGGGTTGTCTATATCTTCCATGCTAGGTGGGTTATTCTCACGATGAGTGGACTCCGCTCATCATTCACGAGAAAATGGCCGGTAACCGGGATGCCCAGTCCCATGCTCAAATCAAATCAAAATAATTGCAAACAAAACTCCCCAGGGACTTTGTTCGTATGGACGGTACCCATTGTTTCGGACCAGCCGTGGAGTGTGCTTGTTGGTGGTGGGGGAGTATAAACTTTACCATTCTGTTTGGGAACCGCCTATAATGTGTGTAGCATGGAAGATATCGATATCTGTTGGTTGTTATGTTGACAATGAAAGTATGTTGCTCAAAATATTATTGATCTCTATTTCAAAACTCGAGCTCTGGCACCTCTGCAAATCACTGCTTCCCTCTGTGAAGGGCCTATCTATTTACTTTTATGTTGAGTCATCACCCTCTTATTAAAAAGCACCAGTTGGAGAGCACCGCTGTCATTTGCATGCATTTCTATTAATTTACATTGGGTATGACTACGACTGGATCTCTTTTACCATGAATTACAATGTCTAGTTAGTCCTTTGATCTTCAGAGGTGCTCTGCATTTATGTTTTGCGGTCTCAGAAAGGACTAGCGAGATACCACCTTGTTATATCATATTATGATTGTTTTGAGAAAGTGTTGTCATCCGAGATTTATTATTATTGCTCGCTAGTTGATTATGCCATTGATATGAGTAAACATGAGACCTAAAAGTTATTGTGAATATGGTTAGTTCATAATCTTTGCTGAAAACTTGAATGCTGGCTTTACATATTTGCAACAACAAGAGCAAACAGAGTTTGTAAAAGTTTATCTTTATCACTTTCAGTTTGTCAACTGAATTGCTTGAGGAAAAGCAAAGGTTTAAGCTTGGGGGAGTTGATACGTCTCCAACGTATCTACTTTTCCAAATACTTTTGCCCTTGTTTTGGACTCTAACTTGCATGATTTGAATGGAACTAACCCGGATTGACGCTGTTTTCAGCAGAATTGCCATGGTGTTATTTTTGTTTGGACTCTAACTTGCATGATTTGAATGGAACTAACCCGGACTGGCGCTGTTTTCAGCAGAATTGCCATGGTGTTATTTTTGTGCAGAAATAAAAGTTCTCGGAATGACCTGAAACTTCACGGAGAATATTTTTGGAATTAATAAAATACTGGCGAAAGAATCAACACCAGGGGGCCGACACCCTGTCCACGAGGGTTGAGGGCGCGCCCACCCCCTGGGGCGCGCCCCCTGCCTTGTAGGCCCCCTGAGGCTCCACCGACCTCAACTCGAAAGCTATATATTCACGTTCGGGGAGAAAAAATTTAGAGAGAAGGATTCATCGTGTTTTATGATACGGAGCCACCGCCAAGCCCTAATCTCTCTCGGGAGGGCTGATCTGGAGTCCGTTCGGGGCTCCGGAGAGGGGAATCCGTCGCCATCGTCATCATCAACCCTCCTCCATCACCAATTTCATGATGCTCACCGCCGTGCGTGAGTAATTCCATCATAGGCTTGCTGGACGGTGATGGGTTGGATAAGATTTATCATGTAATCGAGTTAGTTTTGTTAGGGTTTGATCCCTAGTATCCATTATGTTCTAAGATTGATGTTGCTATGACTTTGCTATGCTTAATGCTTGTCAATAGGGGCCGAGTGCCATGATTTCAGATCTGAACCTATTATGTTTTCATGAATATATGTGAGTTATTGATCCTATCTTGCAAGTCAATAGTCACCTATTATGTGTTATGATCCGGCAACCCCGAAGTGTCAATAATCGGGACCACTCCCGATGATGAACGTAGTTTGGGGAGTCCATGTATTCACTAAGTGTTAATGCTTTGGTCTGGTACTCTATTAAAAGGAGGCCTTAATATCCCTTAGTTTCCAATAGGACCCCGCTGCCACATGAGGGTAGGACTAAAGATGTCATGCAAGTTCTTTTCCATAAGCACGTATGACTATATTTGGAATACATGCCTACATTACATTTATGAACTGGAGCTAGTTCTGTGTCACCCTATGTTATAACTATTGCATGAGGAATTGCATCCGACATAATTATCCATCACTGATCCAATGCCTACGAGCTTTTCACATATTGAGTTTGCTTAGTTACTTTACTGTTGACACTGTTACAATTACTACAAAACTACTATCGTTACTTTTGCCACTGTTACTGCTACTTCCATACTACTTTGCTACTAAATACTTTGCTGCAGATATTAAGTTTTCCAGGTGTGGTTGAATTGACAACTCAACTACAAATACTTGAGAATATTCTTTGGCTCCCCTTGTGTCGAATCAATAAATTTGGGTTGAATACTCTACCCTCGAACACTGTTGTGATCCCCTATACTCGTGGGTTATCAATGATGCGCGTCGGAAATGGTTCCAAGGCCGATGTGATCGCCGTCGGCATGCTATCTCTACATCTACCTTTGGGATTAGTTTTAGACCTAAATAATTGTTATTTGGTGCTAGTGTTGAGCATGAACATTATATGTGGATCTTGTTTATTGCGAGACGGTTATTTATTTCAGTCAGAGAATAATGCTTGATGAAACACAAGTCTGAAACATTTGAAAAGTTCAAAGAATTTCATAGTGAAGTGGAGAATCATTGTAACAAGAAAATACAGTTTCTACGATATGATCGCGGAGGCGAATATTTGAGTTACGGGTTTGGCCTACATTTAAAACAATGTGTAATTTTTTCACAACTCATGCCACCTGGAACACCACAACGTAATGGTGTGTCCGAATGTCGTAACCGTACTTTATTATGTATGGTGCATTCTATGATGTCTCTTACGGATTTACCACTATTGTTTTGGGGTTATGCATTAGGGACAGCCGCATTCACGTTAAATAGGGCGCCGTCTAAATCCATTGTGACGACACCGTATGAACTGTGGTTTGGCAAGAAACCTAAGCTGTTGTTTCTTAAAGTTTGGGGATGCGATGCTTATGTCAAAAGGCTTCAGCCTAATAAGCTCGAACCTAAATCGGAGAAGTGTGTCTTCACAGGATACCCTAAGGAAACTATTGGGTACATCTTCTACCACAGATCCGAAGGCAGATCTTTGTTGCTAAGAATGGATTGTTTCTAGAGAAGGAGTTTCTCTCGAAAGAAGTGAGTGGGAGGAAAGTAGAACTTGATGAGGTAATTGTACCTTCTCTCGAATTGGAAAGTAGTTCATCACAGAAAACCGTTCCCATGATGCCTACACCAACTAGAGAGGAAGCTAATGATGATGATCATGAAACTTCAGATCAAGTTACTAATGAACTTCGTAGGTCAACCAGAGCATGATCCGCACCAGAGTGGTACAGTAATCCTATTCAGGAAATCATGTTACTAGACCAAGGCGAACCTACGAACTATGAAGAAGCTATGGTGAGCCCAGATTCCGATAGATGGCTTGAGGCCATGAAATCAGACATAGGATCCATGTATGAGAACAAAGTGTGGACTTCGGTGGATTTGCCCAATGAACGGCAAGCCATAGAGAATAAATGGATCTTCAAGAAGAAGACTGACGTTGATGGTAATGTTACTGTCTACAAAGCTTGACTTGTCGCAAAAGGTTCTTGACAAGTTCAAGGAGTTGACTATGACGAGACTTTCTCACCTTCAGCAATGCTTAAGTTCATTCGAATCATGTTAGCAATTGCCGCATTTTATCATTATGAAATCTGGCAAATGGACGTCAAAACTGCATTCCTTAATGGATTTCTTAAAGAAGAGTTGTATATGATGCAACCAGAAGGTTTTGTCGATCCTAAAGGTGCTAACAAAGTGTGCAAGCTCCAACGATCCATCCATGGACTGGTGCAAGCATCTCGGAGTTGGAATATACGCTTGGATGAGGTGATCAAAGTATATGGTTTTATACAGACTTACCGTGAAGCCTGCATTTACAAATGAGTGGGAGTTCTGTAGCATTTCCGATATTATATGTGGATGACATATTATTGATTGGAAATGATATAGAATTTCTGGATAGCATAAAAGGATACTTAAATAAGATTTTTTCAATGAAAAACCTCGGTGAACCTGCTTATATACTGCGCATCAAGATCTATAGAGATAGATCAAGACGCTTAATAGGACTTTACAAAGCCAATACTTTGATAAAGTTTTGAAGAAGTTCAAAATGGATCAGTCAAAGAAAGGGTTCTTGCCTGTGTTACAAGGTGTAAAGTTGAGTCAGACTCAAAGCCCGACCACTGCAGAAGATAGAGAGAAAATGAAAGTCATTCCCTATGCACTAGTACAGCAAGGTGCTATACAAACAATTTTTAACCCCTTTACGTGATGGCATTTGGAACCGTCGCCTATTGAGTGTGGGTGATAGGGGGGTCCTTACCACACAACCCAGAAACCGTCGGGGATATGCCCTCCTGGCACTAACGCTCGGCAAAATGAGGTTGTGTGCAACCGGCGAGCGCTCAAATACGGAAATACGTATAGTAGTGCTAAAAAAATTACAATTATACAGGCGAATTATTTCCGGTCGTAAGTACATCCCACACAGTTAGTCACCGCTAAACGTTTCCGTTCATATATACATCCCACGCAGTAACTCCAAGCAAAATGCTTTTGTTTGCAAGTACATCACACACAATTTTCCCTGTTAAATCGTTTGTGATAGAGTTTCTATTGCACACGGTATTAACAATTTTATCGTTTGCGCTATTGAATGCATCACACATGGTGCGTAGAAGAAACTGTGTGTCAAGGGTCGTCCATCACACACAGTTTTTATTTGGTATTTGCGCCAGGTGGCCTAACACAAACAGTTTTCAAGAGGATGTCATGTGTGATTGTTCATTAATCTAACACGGTTTACTCCTAGAAACTGTGTTGATGTTTGCTTGAACTACGTTGGTATTTCCCCAAAGAGGAAGGGATGATGGAGCACAGCAACGGCAGGTATTTCCCTCAGTGATGAGACCAAGGTTATCGAACCAGTAAGAGAACCAAGCAACACAACGTAATCAGCACCTGCACACAAATAACAAACACTCGCAACCCCACGTAAGAGAGGGGTTGTCAATCCCTCACGGGTAAAAAGATAGATAGTTTTGTAGTAATTTGGATGAATAGATCTCACGGGAATGCGAGATAAAATAAATAACAAAAAAGTGCAGCAAGGTATTTTTGGGTTTTTGGAAATATAAATCTGAAAATAAAAGCAAGGAAAAATAGATCGCGAAGGAAAATATGTTGAGAAGAGACCCAGGGGCCGTAGGTTTCACTAGTGGCTTTTCTTGAGAAAAATAGCAAACGGTGGGAAAGCAATTACTGTTGCGCAATTGATAGAACATCAAATAATCATGAGGATATCCAGAAAATGATCATTATATAGGCATCACGTCCAAGATTAGTAGACCGACTCCTGCCTGCATCTACTACTATTACTCCACACATCAACCGCTATCCAGCATGCATCTAGTGTATTAAGTTCATGGAGAAGCGGAGTAATGCAATAAGAACGATGACATGACGTAGACAAGATCTATCTATGTAGAGATAGACCCCATCGTTTTATCCTTAGTAGCAATGATACATACATGTCGTTTCCCTTTCTGTCACTGGGATCAAGCACCGTAAGATCGAACCCACTACAAAGCATCTCTTCCCGTTGCAAGATAAATAGATCAAGTTGGCCAAACAAAACCCAAATATCAGAGAAGAAATACAAGGCTGTAAGCAATCATGCATATAAGAGATCAAAGAAACTCAAATAAATTTCATGGATATAAAAAGATAGATCTGGTCATAAACTCAAAGTTCATCGGATCCCAACAAACACACCGCAAAAAAGAGTTACATCATATGGATCTCCAAGAGACCATTGTATTGAGAATCATCCGAGAGAGAGGAAGCCATCTAGCTACTAACTACGGACCGGAAGGTCTACAAGGAACTACTCACGCATCATCGGAGAGGCACCAATGGAAGTGGTGAACCCTTCTATGATTGTGTCTAGATTGGATCTGGTGGTTCTGGACTCTGCGGCGGCTGGATGAATATTTCGTCGACTCCCCTAGGGTTTCTGGAATATTGGGGTATTTATAGAGCAAAGAGGCGGTCCGGGGGAGTCTCGAGGTGGGCACAACCCACCAAGGCGCGCCTGGGCCTCCTGGCGCGCCCTGGTTGGTTGTGCTCTCCTCGGAGCACCCCCCAGGCGCAGCCAGGGCCCATTATGTTCCTTCTGGTCCCAAAAAATCTCCGTAAAGTTCCGTTGCATTTGGACTCCGTTTGGTATTGATTTCCTATGATGTAAAAAACATGCAAAAAAACAGCAACTGGCACTTGGCACTATGTCAATAGTTTAGTACCAAAAATCATATGAAATGACTATAAAATGATTATATAACATCCAAGATTGATAATATAACAACATGGAACAATCAAAAATTATAGATACGTTGGAGAAGTATCAGCATCCCCAAGCTTAACTCCTACTCGTCCTCGACTAGGTAAGTGATAAAAACAGAATTTTTGATGTGGAATGCTGCCTATCATGTCATATCATATTCTTTTCTTTATAGCATATACATTTACTTTTATATGGTTCAAAGCAATAGTCCAGTTTTGACATGATAATTTATATACTCAAGCATATCAACAAGCAACCAAGTCTTTCAAAATATCAAAGCTAAAATAAGCTATCCCTAGCCCATCATGCTTAATCATTGATCCATTCATGAAACACATTCGCATATTAGCTACACCCAATACTCAAGTATGATCATATTGCCTTTTAGTTGGTTCTTTTATAAGAGAAGATGGAGACTCAAATTCAAAAATAAAAAATGCATAAAGTAAAAGAAAGGCCCTTCGCGGAGGGAAGTAAGGATTTGTAGAGGTGCCAGAGCTCAAAGCAAAAAACTTAGAGATAAAAACATTTTGGGAGGTATACTTTTCCCACCAACGAAAACGACTTAGAGTTCCCCACACCTTCGATGCATAGATATGTCATAGGCGGTTCCCAAACACAAAATAAAAGTTATTCCTTTTTCCACCATACTTTCACTTTCCATGGCTAGCCGAATCCACGATTTCCCTCCATACCAACACTTTCCAAGGAATTTATTCTTTGACAACATAAAGTAATTTTTTTTCGTTTCAGGACTGGGCATCCCTAATACCTTTGCCTTACTCTCGTGCAATGACAAGTGAATAAACACTCATCGTGAGAATAACACATCTTAGCATGGAAAATTTAGGCCTCCCCTCACCGCCTCGCGAGCGGTACGAGCACACAAAAGGGAAATTTATTTATAAATTAAAGATGGCACATACAAATTTGCTTGGAACGGCACGGAAATACCGCATATAGGTAGGTATAGTGGACTCATGTGGCAAAAATTGGGTTAAAGGATTTGGATGCACAAGTAGAGCTCATACTTAGTGCAAAATGAAGGCTAGCAAAAGACTGGGAAGCGACGAACCAAGAAAAAAATAATCTCATAAGCGAGCATTAAGCATAATTAACAGTGAATAATCCACCACAAGTAGGATATAACTTCATTGCATAATTATTGACTTTCGTGCTTGCATAGGGAATCGCAAATCTTAACATCAATATTCTTACTAAAGCATAATTACTCATCAACATGACTCACATATCACATCATCATATCTCAAAACTATTACTAAGAATCAATTTTTGTCCAATGATCTTCATTAAAGTTTTTATTATATCCTTCTTGGATATCTATCACTTTGGAACTAATTTTCATGTGTTGCTTTTGATAAGCTCAAACAAATGTAAGTGAAGATCATGAGCGTAATGTTTCTTTCTCTCAAAATAATCTAAGTGAAGCAAGAGAGTATTTCTTCAAAATGCTAAAGCACACCATGCTCAAAAAGATATAAGTGAAGCACTAGAGCAAGTCCATAGCTCTTAAAAATTTAAGTGAAGCATAGAGAGCAATTCTAACAAGTCATGACATAATTTTGGCTCTCTCAAATAAGTGTGTCCAGCAAGGATTGATGACTTAAAACAAAAAGAAAAATAAGCAAATACTCATATCATACAAGAAGCTCCAAGCAAAACACATAGTATGTGAGGAATAAAAATATAGCTTCGAGTAAAATACCGATGGTCGTTAGAAGAAAAAGGGGATGCCACTCGAGGGCATCCCAAAGCTTAGTTGGTTGCTCATTTTGGGATAATAGATTGGGATTCCGTGGCATCCCCAAGCTTAGGCTCTTCTATCCTTCCTTCATCCATCGTAAGATAACCCAAAACTTAAAAACTTCAATCACACAAAACTCAACAAAACCTTCGTGAGATCCGTTAGTATAAGAAAATAAATCACTACTATAAGTACTATTGCAAACCAATTCTTATTTTATTTTTGAATTATATCTACTATATTCCAACTATTCTATGCCAAAAACTCATCAAAGAAAACCATAGAGCCATCAAAACAAGCACACAACGCAAAGAAAAGAGAATCAGTCAAAAACAGTACAATCTATAGCAATCTAAATTGTTGGAATACTTATGGAACTCTAAAAATTCTGAAAACTTAGTACGTCCTAGGAAATTTGTATATCAATCTTCTATAGAACAAATCAGATCAAAATCACGTTTCTGTGATTTACTAAAATTAATTTTGTGAGCGCATAAGTTTCTGTTTTTTTCAACAAGATCAAACAACTATCACCCAAGAGATCCTAAAGGCTTTACTTGGCACAAACACTAATTAAAACACAAAAACACAATCATAGCAGTAGCATAATTGTGTAAACACTCAAGCACAGAAAGCAAAAGATAAAAATAAATTTTATTCATTGGGTTTGTCCCAACAAGCGCTATAGTTTTATGCCCTTAGCTAGGCATAAAGCAAGGATCTAAGTTTTGTCATCCTTGTTTTTGTTTTCCTTGGAGGTCTTTTTCTCAGGAGCCTTTGTAAAAACAACATAAAACACATTATCAATGGAAACTTTAGCACTGTCGAGTTGCTTATCATCATAACCCTTTTGATTTCCGGCAGTAATCCAAGAATAATGTTGATTAACATCATTGAAAACTTGTTGGATTAGATCTAAAACAGGGACTTGCTTTTTAGGATTATCATCAAAAATTTGGTTATCCCCAAGCAAATGTCTTAAAGCATAGTCACTATTATAGAGAATTTCATCTATATTATCACAGGTTTTTCACGATTCATACCATAGAAATCAAAGATTTCCCTAGCTTCACATATTATGTAGTCAAATTCATTCAAGAGAACAAGAGTGGCTAACTTTTTAGCTTTAAGATTCTTTATAATGGCTAAATCATAAAACATTCTCTGTAAGGTAGGATGAGTGCTAATAAATTTACTTTCAAGCTTCAGAACTAGTGTTGAGATAGCCTCTGCATAAGACTTGGTCCTTTTCAGCATACGAGCATCATAAAGTCTTAAATTTCCAACACAATTGAAAAAATC
Source organism: Triticum aestivum (assembly GCF_018294505.1). NCBI lineage: Eukaryota > Viridiplantae > Streptophyta > Magnoliopsida > Poales > Poaceae > Triticum > Triticum aestivum. The sequence continues at coordinate 107,463,245 of NC_057799.1, read as the reverse complement.
TTGGATATTTTCTTTTCCCATAAAATTCCCTTGCCCCAAGACAAAAGTTTTGGCATCCAGATTGCTTTTACACTCTATTTTAGGAGTGACGCCATCATCTATTTCTGCCATACCGAAATCACTCATGATTGCAAGCAAAGGATAGATCCGATGAGAAAATGGCGAACGGAAAAGTGGGGCGAATAAAACGGCAAATTTTTGTGAAGTGGGGGAGAGGAAAACGAGAGACAAATGGCAAATAATGTAATTTCCCGGAGATGAGATTTGTGATTAGGAACCTGGTATATGTTGATGATGTCTCCCCGGCAACGAAGCCAGAAATTCCTTTTGATGTTTGCTTGAACTACGTCGGTATTTCCCCAAGGAGGAAGGGATGATGCAGCATAGCAACGGTTGGTATTTCCCACAGTGATGAGACCAAGGTTATGGAACCAGCAAGAGAACCAAGCAACACAACGTAATCAGCACCTGCACACAAACAACAAATACTCGCAACCCCACGTAAGAGAGGGGTTGTCAATCCCTCACGGGTAAAAAGATAGATAGTTTTGTAGTAATTTGGATAAATAGATCTCGCAGGAACGCGAGATAAAATAAATAACAAAAAAGTGAAGCAAGGTACTTTTGGGTTTTTGGAAATATACATCTGAAAATAAAAGCAAGGAAAAATTGATCGCAAAGGAAAATATGTTGAGAAGAGACCCGGGGGCCGTAGGTTTCACTAGTGGCCTCTCTCGAGAAAAATAGCAAATGGTGGGAAAACAATTACTGTTGGGAAATTGATAGAACATCAAATAATCACGATGATATCCAGGAAATGATCATTATATAGGCATCACGTCCAAGATTAGTAGACCGACTCCTACCTGCATCTACTACTATTACTCCACACATCGATTGCTATCCAGCATGCATCTAGTGTATTAAGTTCATGGAGAAACGGAGTAATGCAATAAGAACGATGACATGATGTAGACAAGATCTATCTATGTAGAGATAGACCCCATCATTTTATCCTTAGTAGCAATGATACATATGTGTCGGTTCCGTTTCTGTCACTGGGATCAAGCACCGTAAGATCGAACCCACTACAAAGCACCTCTTCCCGTTGCAAGATAAATAGATCAAGTTGGCCAAACAAAACCCGAATATCAGAGAAGAAATACGAGGCTATAAGCAATCATGCATATAAGAGATCAAAGAAAATCAAATAACTTTCATGGATATAAAAAGATAGATCTGATCATAAACTCAAAGTTCATAGGATCCCAACAAACACACCACAAAAAAGAGTTACATCATATGGATCTCCAAGAGACCATTGTATTGAGAATCATCCGAGAGAGAGGAAGCCATCTAGCTACTAACTACGGACCCGGAGGTCTACAAGGAACAACTCACGCATCAGCGGAGAGGCACCAATGGAAGTGGTGACCCCTCCGTGATGGTATCTAGATTGGATCTAGTGGTTCTGGACTCTGCGGCGGCTGGATGAATATTTCGTCGACTCCCCTAGGGTTTTTGGAATATTGGGGTATTTATAGAGAAAAGAGGCAGTCCGTGGGAGTCCCGAGGTGGGCACATGTCACGCCCAAGATGCGACCCTATCCTAAAGGAGCTCGACGGTCCCACCAAAGGATAGAAGCGCATCTTGAAGACGCTTTTGCAAGGTGGATATCATTACATCAACATTACATAATATTTGGGGGTACATACAAGGCACAAAAATGCCGCAATAATACATCAAAACATCATACATAAACTCAACATCCGACTACGGATGAAACAGAAACAGAAACTCAAACGACATCCACCCTGCTAGCCCAGGCTGCCGACCTGGAAGCTATCCCCTGAACGAAGAAGAAGCAGAAGAAGAACTCCGAACAAGTAAACATCGCTCTCGCTCATGATCATCGCACAACCTGTACCTGCAACTGGTGGTGTAGTAATATGTGAGCCACGAGGACTCAGCAATCCCATTACCATGGGTATCAAGACTAGCAAAGCTTAAAGGGAAAGGAAGGGGTAAAGTGGTGAGGTTGCAGCAGCGACTAAGCATGTATGGTGGCTAACTTACGCAAATAAGAGCGAGAAGAGAAGCAAAGGAACGGTCGTGAACTAGCAATGATCAAGAAGTGATCCTGAACTCCTACTTACGGCAAACATAACCCAGAAACCGTGTTCACTTCCCGGACTCCGCCGAGAAGAGACCATCACGGCTACACATGCGGTTGATGCGTTTTAATTAAGGTCAAGTGTCAAGTTATCTACAACCAGACATTAACAAATTCCCATCTGCCACATAACCGCGGGCACAGCTTTCGAAAGTTAATACCCTGCAGGGGTGTCCCAACTTAGCCCATGATAAGCTCTCACGGTCAACGAAGGATATACCTTCTCCCGGGAAGACCCGATCAGTCTTGGAATCCCGGTTACAAGACATTTCGACAATGGTAAAACAAAACCAGCAAAGCCGCCCGAATGTGCCGACAAATCCTGATAGGAGCTGCACATATCTCGTTCTCAGGGCACACCGGATTGTCCAAGCTTCCGGTAGGCCAGCCCAGAGTTGCCCCTGGTGGCCACCGGCGACTAACGGGTTGGACCAACACTCGGAGGAGCACTGGCCCGGGGGGGGGGGGTAAATAAAGATGACCCTCAAGAGCGCGACTCCCAAGGGAAAAGAAATAGGCTAGGCAAATGGTAAAACCAAGGTTGGGCCTTGCTGGAAGAGTTTTATTCAAAGCGAACTGTCAAGGGGGTCCCATAAATCACCCAACCGTGTAAGGAACGCAAAATCCGGGAACATAACACCGGTATATCAGTAACTAGGGCGGCGAGAGTGGAACAAAACACCAGGCATAAGGCCGAGCCTTCCACCCTTTACCAAATATATAGATGCATTAATAATATAAGAGATATTGTGATATCCCAACATAAACATAATCCAACATGGAGCAATCTTCATCTTCACCTGCCGCTAGCAACGCTATAAGAGGGGCTGAGCAAAGCGGTAACATAGCCAAACAACGGTTTTCTAGGAAGGGTGACAAAGGTTAGAGGTTCATGGCAATTTGGGAGGCTTGAGGAACAAGTGAATAGGTAGCGCAGCAAAGCGATAGAACGAAGCAACTAGCATAGCACTGATAGTAATGAGATCCAAGGTGACGGTCATCTTGCCTGAAATCCCGCTAGGAAGAAGAACGAATCCATGAAGAAGATGAAGCCACGAAGACGAACGAATCCTCACGAACGCAACGACACGGGAACTATCGAGAAGAAGCACACAACAAGGTAAACACACCACACAAGAACAAGGCATGATGCTCAACCCAGAATGATGCATGACAAGGCTAAACGAAGCTACTCATGACAAAAGATGATGCATACAAGAACAACACACCAAGGCAAGTTTAAATGAGGCCGGAAACAACATATAACAATTCCGGTAAGTCCTCATATGCAAATTTCGAAATAGGTCCAGAACTAAACAAGCATTAAGTTGAAGTTGTTAAACAGCAAGTTAATTAGCACCATGATGATCTACACGAAATTCTAGTCAAGTTACATATAAAGTTAATTAGATTCGGAGCTACGGCCTAGAAGATATGAACAAGACAAGTTAAACATGGCATTGATGCAAAATGCATACAAACATCAATCAAACACCTCAAAACAAGGATGCAACATGATAATATGAGACTACATGCAAAACTAAGCAAGTTACATATAGAGTATGCTCAAAACGGAGCAACGGTGCAACACATACACTCCAAACAATACATAGCAACAATCTGACGAAAACAGCAACTAGGCATATGGCAAGCATCAAAACAATATGCTACAGCAACTCAACATGAAAACAAAAGGAATGGAAATTATTTACAGGTAAAGCACAACAAAACATGAACACTGAGCTATCTCCAGAAATCACTAGAACATGCTCAAAAGGACATGGCAAGATTGCAAAATAATAACAGGTTCACAGACTTGGAGAAATTACTGGACATGGCAGAAATAACATCAGGTAGCAATGTTCAGAGCACGAAATCAACATGCTACAGGAACTTAACATGGCAAAACAAGGCATGGAATGAATCTACTCAAATAATATAACAAATGTCCCTTACTGACCATAAGTCAAAAAGGACCAGAAGATATGATGGCAAGCATGTAAACATAGCAAGTTTCGTTATCAGGTTTCAGACTTCGCAGAAAACAGAGCATGGCAGAAATATTAATATGTAGGCCTCTTTGTGAGCTTGATGCACTCACTACAGAGCAACGCATGACAAACCAAGCACACCTACAGCAAGATGGCATGTTTATCAAGCTATCAATGGCAAGAACAAAAGCATAGCATGTATGGATCAACTATAACAAGCTTGGCAAAATTGCATATCATGTTAAGGATCTGCCAGAAATATTTTATAGCAAAAGTAGAGCAAGATTGAGACATTCTATGGCACTCCAAAATTGCAAACAAGGGCAGGAATGAATCAATTACAACAATAGTTACAAAACATCCTTACTGAACATCTCCAAAATATGCATGGATCTCTCTGTAGCATCAAGTTTACATGGCAACAAAATTACAGCAGACAAGGACGAAATCACCAAGTCTCCGGAATCAGAAATATTACGGAGCCTAATTTGCATGCTTGTGCTAGTCACCACAGAGATCACAAAATTACATGGCATACACCCTTGGAAGGATGGCATGGCATACTTCAAAACACATGTAGAGCTCATGCCCAAAAGATGCACAGATTAAATGATACAAAAATGACAAATCTCCAAGTTCTGTTAAGAACCAGAGAATAACAGCAACTAGCCCTCTTCCAACAGAGATTTGGGCATCAAGATGACCTCTAATGAAGATGGTGCAATTGAACAAAATGAAGAGCATCACGAGACGAACAATTCGATATATCATACATGCAAAATGGATGTATGAGCAGAAAGTTACGCTGGGTCAAACAAGTGCACATGAGATGGAAAAATCTAGGACTTAGCAAATCTGAGAGAGGGGGGGAAGAAAACGCGGGGAACTCACTGCATCTGGATCGGGGCCGGCTTGGGCTCGAACTCGGGGGCAGAGGCGGCGGTGCTCCGGTGGCTGGAGGCGGCGGAGGTCGGGGCGTTGAGGCCCGAGGCGGCGGGGTTGGCGCTGGAGGCGGCCGGCGGCGAGGAAGAGGACCGGGCGGCGGTGACGAGGAGCTTCGGGCGGCGGTCATGGCGGCGGGTGGAGGCGCGGGCACGCCGGCGGGCGAGCGGGAGCCGAGGGGCGGCGGCCATGGCGGCGGGTGGAGGCGCGAGGGGGCGCGGGCACGCCGGCGGGCGAGCGGGAGCCGAGGGGCGGCAGAGCGGGGACGCGGCCGGGCGGGCCGGCGCGGGTGGCGGCGCGAACGGGATGGGCCCCGCGGGCCCGGCTGCGGGCCGCGCGGGCCGGCGGCGGCGGAGGAGAGAGAGGCGGGTGAGGTGGCGCGCGCCGGTTGGCTGTGGCGGCGGGGAAGGCGACGTGGCAGCCTGCTATTGGCTGGAGTGAGGTGGCGGGTGGACATGTCTGGCGCGGACGAATTCGTCCGGCGGCGCGAGGGGAAGGAGGCTAGGGTTCATCTGCGCGAAAATGGAAGGGGAGGTCTATATATAGGTAGAGGGAGCTAGGAGAGTCCAAACGAGGTGCGGTTTTCGCCCACGCGATCGTGATCGAACGACCGAGAGCATGGCGGAGACTTAGAGGTGTTTTGGGGCTGTTTGAAGGGGGGTTGCTGCAACACGCAAACGGACTTTGCGGATGCCCGGTTAACCGTTGGAGTACCAAACGACCTCCGAATGGAACGAAACTTGACCGGTAGTCTCCGGGTGGTATATTAAAGCCACTTGACAAGCCTCGGTCCATTCCGAGAAAGTTTGACACCCGCACACGAAAGAAAACAAGAGGGGTGCACCGGAGGAGATAGGAGCGCCGGATTGCAAAACGGACAACGGGGAAAATGCTCGGATGCAAGAGACGAACCCGTATGCAAATGCAATGCACATGATGACATGATATGAAATGCAGAAGATGACATGGCAAAATGCAACACGCAAGCAGATGACATGGCAACGACAGCGAAAAACTGGCAGACACCTGGCGCATCAGATCCGGGGTGTTACAGCACAGCCCACCAGGGCGCGCCTGGGCCTCCTGGCGCGCCCTGGTGCGTTGTGCTCTCCTCAGAGCACCCCCAGACACAGCCAGGGCCCATTATGTTCCAAGAAAAATCTCTGTAAAGTTTTGTTGCATTTGGACTCCGTTTGGTATTGATTTCCTGTGATGTAAAAAATATGCAAAAAACAGCAACTGGCACTTGGCACTATGTCAATAGGTTAGTACCAAAAAATGATATAAAATGATTCTAAAACATCCAAGATTGATAATATAATAGCATGGAACAATCAAAAATTATAGATACGTTGGATGCGTATCATGTGTACGTTATTGAATGCATCGCACACGGTGTTTTCTCAACAACCGTTTGACATTTCATGTGGCCGTTGGATGCGTATAATATAACAGCATGGTACAATCAAAAATTATAGAAAACCCCAATTAGCAGGCTAATTATCTGATTATTAATATTCAATTTATTAATCTAATTGACATTTCATATGAAGCACACAATATATTTCATTTTCATAATTGAAATACATCAGAGTACAACATCATATAGCTTCAGCACTCAGCTACCCCATTACACAACTACACCAGCACCAAGTTTCAAATGCAACATCTATAACCTTTCGAAATTAGCATCATAGACGGTACATAGACAGATGTATCTCATCTGGAAAACTGCTGAAGCAGAAGGCGAATATTGAGCCTTCATTGATGTTGAAGGTCTTTGTAACTTTAGGCCAGTGCCTGTGGATGATTGACCGCCCATCCTTCTTCCTCTTCAGGAACACTTCAATATTGAACCGTGGGTGTTGTTTGAATACCTTCCTCGCCTCCTGACCATACAGGTGGTTTGAGAGGTAATCAGCAGTGAACTGCTTTGGAAAGGCCTGAAAACAAGGATGTGCATAAATATCTTCTCCATATTGGAAATGGGGAAAAGGAATAAAAATGCAAGGTATAATAGTTAGTACCATCCTGTAGTGAACAGATGTCTTCTTCATTGTGCAGACAAAGATCTTGTTGTTTTCTGTCGCTAATTTCTTTATCCTAACAATCTTTCTGACTTTCTTGACTTGACTGATATTCATGGACAACTCATTTCCCCACATGCAAAAAGGGTCGGACAGTGGGTCAAAACCTCTAACAGCAGGACCTACATGTGCAAGACCAAATTGTTAAAAACCTAAATATTAGTATGGTTCCTTCTATTGCACAATAATGTGCTATTAGACAACGGACCATGCGCGTGCTAACCTCGATTGTAAACCTCAGTGCTTCCCATTGTTTCCCTGCAACACATATAAGGTAGTTAGTCATCAGGTTCAGTAAGGGTTCGCATGCTATCAGTAAAATATGTTGATGAAAAATAAGCGCATTGCAGATTCATCAGATTAATTCAAGCCACATGGAAAACCCATTTATCCAAACCAAGCATGATTAAGAACTAGGAAATATAGCACTTGTATATGCTTCTCATGTATTAAGTGCAGCCAAATTCGATTTATTTCTCACATGCACAACAATACAAAATTCTACCCACGACAATTGGGCATCGCATTGTAGAACTGAACCAAGCAGTTCACTAAACACCACAACAAATGAACCAAACATTAACTGAGCACCACATTGCACAATATAACATACTCCTAATAGAAGATCAGACAGTTAACCAAACCAAGCATGCTTAACAACTTGGAAATATAGCAATTGTATTTGTTTCTCATGTATTTACTACAGCCAAATTCAATTTATTCCTCACATGGTATACAATAACAGAATGCACACACAACTATTGAACATCGCATTGCAGAATTGAACCAAACAGTTAACTAAACACCACAACATGAATGAATCAAACGTTAACTGAGCACCACATTGCACAATGTATAACCAAACCAAGCATGCTTGACAACTTGGAAATATAGCAATTGTATTCGTTTCTCTTGTATTTTGTAAAGATAAATTCAATTTATTTCTCACATAGAAGACAATAAAAAATTGCAGCCTTAAGAATTGAACATCACATTTGCAGAATTGAACCAAACAGTTAACTGAAGACGACAACTAATTAACAAAACAGTTAATAAGTGACCACCACACTGCACGACATATAGAACATATACACTAGAGCAACAGAATGCATGGTAAAATTAGATAGCACAATTCACTAGAATTTGTGAAGGAAAGGCAGGAGCATCACACACAACGGGTAAACCGAGCATGCTTAACCGACGTAGCTAGCAAATGGCAAGGTGCTCCTCCAAGATCTAGGTGTCGGCACGAATGGCAGCCATCGCGACCTCATCTGCGTGTGTGGCCACGATTTGCTTCTCCTCTACCAAATGCTCCTTGAGATCATGGCTATACTGCGCGCACCATGGCTTAGGGCGGCGCTTATTTGGTGGAGGGGTCGGTGATTTGGGTGGAAGGTGTCGCGCTCACACCGGCGGTCGGGGCATGTGGGATGTGGAAGGAGGAGGAGGATGGGGGTCGGGTGTGGATTACCTGCCTGGATAGGCGAGGCTGAGCAGCGTGAAGGAGTGTCGCCGATGCTGCAAGCAAGGAGTGAAGGTTTCAACTTGGAAAGGAAGGCGCAAACAGGAGAAATGTGGTTTTTGGTATGGCGGAGGGGGCGGGGAGGTATATATTTCCGTGGAAGCCGAAAATTTGGAATCGCTTCAGCGAAAAAACTGGTGCGCAAAGTGTCATCAGACACGGTCCCTTATTCAGAACTATGTACGATATGTGAACATCACAAACGATTCAGATAGCTTAACTGTGTGTGATGAGTTTGAACGTAAAAAAATTTGGTTCGAGTTTCCCTGGTTACAGTGGTCATCCACGTCATTGCATAATTTGGGTACACAAAGGAGACTACAGCACGCCCACACTTCTTAATCGAGCAAGTTCAGCAATTAAACAGATCTAGCTGACCTAAACATTACTCTAACAAATTAAAGGCCGGTGCTCTTAATTAAACAAAAAAAGAGTACTACTATGGCTGGTTCTCGTCGATCTCCGTCGCCGCCTCCATGTCTAGGTCGTGCCCGACGGTCTCCTGGGGAAGGGGCTCCATGGCATCAATTGCACAATACTCCGCAAGCATCTCGCCATCCGCGTCCACCATATCTATGGAATAGGCCGCCACGAGCTAGGCATGGGCGGCAGTGATCTGGGCTTTGGCGGGCTCCGTCGTGGCAAGGTATGCCGCGCAGGAACAAACGGCTGCTCGAACTCTCTTGGCGATTGCCAACTCTTCGGCCGTGGGTTGCCAACCGTTGTCGGAGAAGCTTCGTTCGATTTGTGCGGTGACCGCCACAAGCTAGGCATGGACGGCCTCGACATGGTTGTGAGCAGCCTCCATCAGGGCTAAGGCCGCCGTTGTGGAACGGACAGCTGCTGTGCCGCTCTCGCCAGTTGCTATCCCCGAGGCAGATGCTGCTGCTGCCGCCTGAGAAGCAACAGCGGCCGTTTGGGCTGCCTTGGCCGCCCGGACACAGATTGTGGTCACCCTCATGAAGCTTGTTAGCATGCGCCTGGCGGCGGCTGCCGCGCTCTCGCCGAAGTGGGCCACCGAAGTTGCCCTCACGACGCGGGTCCACGTCCCCATCTTTCACCGGTGATGATTGAACAGTGAAATGATATTTGAGGAGCGGGTTAGTGTGCTTGACACTCCGACGGTGCTCCAAGATATTTTGTGCTGCATCTCACACGGTTGGTGATAATAAACTGTGTGCGATGTACTTGATTTTTCGTCTTGATTTGAATTACGTAATGGGATCATAGCTGCAAAGGATGGTGTTTAAATTGCTAGAACTTTTATCTGCAGTGAACATGCAACTAAAGGTGTGTCGTCAAAAAGGGAATTATTCAGGGTTTGTTTGGACGTTTTATACATTAACTTGGTTTTGCAGGCATTTCAGGTGCATAATTCAAATTTGAACTACATGCACATGCTCCAGTCCATATAGACGGGTTGAAAAATCAAATATGTGTGCTTGGTTGCATGGTTAGGTCCCATGCAAGAAATGGGAATGAATTTCAAACACCCTGCCACTGTCACTTGGCCGCAAACATTGAGATACATGGTTTTGAAATTCTTGTAAATCCAAAATTCGTCTGAAATTCATGAAACTTCGCATGCTATCATGCAGCAGCATCAACATGCCATGGTAAAAAATTTGTCCCATTTGGCGCAGGTTTGGGTATAAGCTGCTCCCAAACCAGAGCTTCTCACAACAAGCGTGATGGTTTCGGTAGGGAACGTGCCACCTTTGGGGACGAAACGATATCCGTTGCCTCTTATTGCTTAAAAAAATTCTAGTGTCAACATACAATAACAGGAGTGTTGTGTTTAATTTTTGAATTTTTCGGGGTTCGTTGGGACATTTTTGTACATTAACTTGGTTTTGTAGGCATTCCAGGTGCATAATTCAAATTTGAACTACATGCACATGCTCCAGTGCATATAAACTGGTTGAAAAATCAAATATGTGTCCTTTGTTGCATGCTTAGGTCCCATGCAAGAAATGGGAATGAATTTCAAACACCCTGCCACCGTCACTCAGCCGCAAATATTGAGATACCTGGTTGTTAAATCTTAGTAAATCCAAAACTCGTCTGAAATTCATGAAACTTCGCCTGCTATCATGGAGCAGCATCAACATGCCGTGGTAAAAAATTTGTCCCATTTGGGGCAGGTTTGGGTATAAGCGTCTCACAAACCAAAGCTTATCACAACAAGCGTGATGGTTTCGGTAGGGAACGTGCCACCTTTGGGGACGAAACGATATTCCTTGCCTCTTATTGCTTTCAAAAAAAATTCTAGTGTCAACATAGAACAACAGGAGTGTTGTGTTTAATTTTTGAATTTTTCGGGGTTCGTTTGGACATTTTTATACATTAACTTGGTTTTGTAGGCATTTCAGGTGCATAATTCCAATTTGAAATACATGCACATGCTCCAGTGCATATAAACTAGTTGAAAAACCAAATCTGTGTCCTTGGTTGCATGGTTAGGTCCCATGCAAGAAATGGGAATGAATTTCAAACACCCTGCCACTGTCACTTGGCCGCAAACATTGAGATACATGGTTTTGAAATTCTTGTAAATCCAAAACTCGTCTGAAATTCATGAAACTTCGCATGATATCATGCAGCGGCATCAACATGCCGTGGTAAAAAATTTGTCCCATTTGGCATAGGTTTGGGTATAAGCGTCTCACAAACCAGAGCTTCTCACAACAAGCGTGATGGTTTCCGTAGGGAACGTGCCACCTTTGGGGACGAAACAATATTCGTTGCCTCTTATTGTTTTCAAAAAATTTCCAGTGTCAACATAGAACAACAGGAGTGTTTTCTTTAATTTTGGTATTTTTCGGGGTTCGTTTGGACATTTTTATACATTAACTGGGTTTTCTAGGCATTTTATGTGCATAATTCAAATTTGAACTACATGCACATGCTCCAGTGCATATAATTTGTGTGCGTTCTGTTAACCATTCACGTGACACCACACCTCACTCTTTTAATGGCTAGGAAGTGCCGTGCGGACAGGTGCTTGAGTGCTTGACTAAACGGGTGGCGTGCGAGCTGTACTCCAATGTGCAGGCTCACCGGGAAGCGTGCAAGTTGTATGCCGCGTAGGCTCACCGGAAAGCGACCCCTTAGACTTCCATGGCCGCCCGCCTTGCTCATATCCTCTCCATTAATGGCGCCCAAGCCGCAGTTTAATTCAGTTTTTAAATATAAAACACTCATCGCAAACGTTTTAGTTAGAACACCCGTATGCTAAACCGACAACTTCCCAGGAAGCCAAGGGAAAATGTGCCTAGCAGGATTTGTGCAGCTCTTGATAGCAAACATATTAGTTAGAACACCCGTATGCAAATCGACAGCTTCCCAAGGAAGCCAAGAGAAAATGTGTCGAGCAGGATTTCTGCAGCTCTTGATCGCAAATGTTTTAGGTAGAACACCCGTATGCAAAGTGAGAGCTATGGTCTTCCCCTTAAGTCGAGGGAAAATGCGCAGCGCATGATTTATGCATCCCTTCAAGGCAAACGGTTGTTTTGGATGACCCGTGTGAAACCACGTACAAACAATTTGGTAAGATTTGCATCTGTCATATTGGGTATGTTGCCATTTGTCGAACTGGAAAGATTGACATTTGTTGATCTAGTAACATTGCCATCTATCAATCCTTGTAACACTGCGATTTGTCAAAATATGCAGCTAAAAATCACTAGCACTATCTAATTTTTGCAACTAAAATTCAGTAATTAAGCATAGATTTCATTCATACACTAAGCAGTCGTTCTTAATTTATACAAACAGTTCAACTCGATAGCTGAACCGACCAAACTTTTCCCCAATTGTTGCCAACCATGTACTGAAATAGCTAGTTCAACTATATATACTAGCTAATTTTAAGTACGTCGTACAGTTCCACCACACATCTATAGTCAGATGAACTGAACAAAATAGCCCCTAAATACTACTACTACAGAGGGGCTTTATGCTACTTCCGGCAGCCTCTCCTCTGCCGAGAGCGCTCAGCAAGAGACAGAGGAGGAAGTGGAGCCTACCAACGAGCTGGACAAATGCAATACGGTGCCTGCCGCTGCTGCATGTTCAGCGACGCTCGCCAGCTCGAACACCCACTGTCGCTCCAGACTATCCCTCTCAAAGCGGCTGGACTGCTCGTAGATCTCCTGATTCCTTGCCTCTGCGTTGGCGTGTGCTGTGGCCACGGCTATGTTAAGGCTCTTTGTGTGATCGACGAGGTGCTCCTCCTCCTCCCGTAGGAACTCGATGTAGCGCGCAAGGTCGCTGACGCACGTGCAGGCCTCCACCTCCGCCTCCCTCCTTCGGGCGGCGGTGTCAGAGCGGGTGATGATCCCGGCATTTATCTGCTAGACTGTTAAGTTTTATGCCAACCTTCCTTTTGTTATATAGTTGTAATTTGTTTTGGAGCGATACAAAATTTATTCTTAACGTGCAGCCACCGGCTGAAGAAAACAGCAAGCCATTTTTGTATAGTGTAGGGTGTTCCCTATATTTGCACTGGTGGCGATCTTTGCTGCCGAGTGGATGTAATCTGTGCAATCGCCTTAATAGCCTAGTGTTAGTTTCGGCCTTATTTATTTCCTAGTCTTCTTTTTCCCTGGTTTGCTAGTGGCCGCAACAACCATGGGCCATATACGGGCCGTAGAATCCATGGGTCTCCTACGGGCCGTCGATAAATGGGCCTCCAACAGGGCCGTAGAATTGGTGGGCCTCGGGCCGTCGGATAAATGGGTCTACATGGGCCATAAACGGGCGTAATTGGTATCGGCCCAGCACGGTAACGGGCCGTTAACAGGCTGTAGGACAACAAAGTCTTAATTTTATCATAGGCATAACGGGTCGTTAATGGGCCAAAATATAGGACGGGCCGGAAACGGCGCAATGGGTTAACAGGCTAGAAACGGGCTGACTCTTGCCATGGGCCGAATTTGGCCCATTAGGGGAACAGGCCAGTAACAGGCCGACTCTTGCCATGGGCCGAATTTGGCCCATTAGGTGAACAGGCGAGTAACGGGCCGGAAGTAATCAAGGGACGAAAAGGAGCCCAAGAACGTATGGGCCGTCAATAGGCCGAAAGCTAACACGGGCTGGAAACGGCCCATGTAAATCACGAGCCATTAATGGGTACAAAGAAAATTACTGTTCATTATGGGCTAGAGTCACCGTGGGCCTGTAAAGGGCCTAAAGATACGAAGGCCTCATATGGGCCGAAAGACATCGTGGGCCATACATGGGCCGAAAGTGAAATGGGCTGGTGTTATATTCAACGGCCCACATGACGTTGTTGGGCCGATTTCCTTTAGGGCCTAACGGGCCGTGAGTTATCGGGCCGTAAATTGGGCTATTTGCGAAGAGATCGTAACAGGCTTTTCATGGGCCAGCCCGTTAACTTTTGACCAAGTCAAACGGGCCGGGCTTTTCACAGGAATGGGCCTCTATTGGGCCGTGCCACGTGTCGACGTATCATAGGCGCCTTCTGTCCAATGAGGGGATGACATCTGTCCCAACGATGAGCCAACACGTGTTTCCTCCAGCCAATGATGATTTTACACGTGGAAAATCCCCATTGGTCGAGGCTGTTAACGGGTTATCGGATCCAAAACCCGACCAGATAGCTTAACGGTGTTCCGTTACGGTGGATGCCACGTGTCAGTCACCCTTGGCGAAAGCACTTCTGTGACGCGTGATTTATCATCATGGAAGTGGACACTTCCGTGATGATAATTTTGGTAATGTCATGGAACACTTCTACGACAGCACAGGTATGACTATCTTGATTCTGTCATAAAATTGTCATGGATGTACATGCATGACAAAAAATGCGACCTACTGTGACAAACACGTATCATCACAGAAGTGTATTTTTTTGTAGTGGATGCCTCAGCCATAGGTTCTATCATGTGTGCTATGTTGTGTACCAGACCTGATGTGTGCCTTTCCATAAGTTTGGCAGGGAGGTACCAAAGTAATCCAGGAGTGGATCACTGGACAGCGGTCAAGAACATCCTGAAGTACCTGAAAAGGACCAAGGATATGTTTCTCGTTTATGGATGTGACAAAGAGCTCGTCTTAAACGGTTGCGTCAATGCTAGCACTACTGCAGGATGCTGCTAACGTGACACTACGATCAGAGACCATTTGACAAAACTGTGTGCGATGCATTAATCGCAAACGGTCATGTAAAAAACCGTCAAAAAGGATGCAAAACGTTTCGGGTACATCAACCGCAGTTCAGATTTTACTTGCGTGTGCAATGCTGGGTATACGGTTAATCCAGATGAACTGTTTGCGATTAGATAGAACAACAGAAACGGGCAGCCATATCAATGTTTGTGCGATACAGTTCGCTCCGATGAACTGTTTACTATTAGCGAAAGCAACAGAAACGGTCAGCTAGATCTAGGTGTGTGTGATATATGGCATACGGTTCACTTGAATGAACTGTTTTCGATTAGGGAAGAGAAGATAAATGGTTCAACTTAACAAGATGTGTGTGATACACGACAAACAGGCTTGAAGGTTAATTTGAGAACAAGTACACAGAGGTTAATTTGGCATACATGACTTACAAGTTTCACAGAAATCATATCACTTTTTTTGGAAAACATTTAATTGTGTTGAATGTATATAGTGCTCTGTCCTATTACTTGAATTAACCTCGAGGTCCTTGTTTTGGAAACATGTCATAAAGTAATGGGATAGACCTTCATTCAAGCCAATCAACATGTGTTTAAAAAAAAATCAAAAACTAACGAGATAGACCTTCTTCAAGCCAATCAACATGTGTTCTAAAAACAAAAAATGTCAAAAATTACAAAACCAGGACCTCAAGGTTAATTCAACTAATAGGAGGGAGCACTATATACATTTAAGACAATTAAATGTTTATAGTGCCCCATCCCATCACTTAATTTAACATCGAGGCCACTTCCCATCCGGCCACCCATCTAATGACTACTCAAGCCTCAGCACGATTAACTTGGGAGTTCTGTTAGATGAGCTATTGATAACCCACAAGTATAGGGGATCAATTGTAGCCTCTTTCGATAATTAAGAGTGTCGAACCCAACGAGGAGCTAAAGGTAGAACAAATATTCCCTCAAGTTCTATCGACCACCGATACAACTCTATGCACGCTTAACGTTCGCTTTACCTAGAACAAGTATGAAACTAGAAGTGCTTTGTAGGTGTTGTGGGATATGTTTGCAAGAATATAAATAGCACGGAAGTAAAAACTAGGGGCTATTTAGATAAAGACACAACTAAGTTAGTTCTAGAAGAGAGCTTTTTATCACGAGAAAGTTATTTGTCCCTAGGCAATCGATAACTAGACCAGTAATCATTATAGCAATTTTATTTGAGGGAGAGGCATAAGCTAACATACTTTCTCTACTTGGATCATATGCACTTATGATTGGAACTCTAGCAAGCATCCGCAACTACTAAATATCATTAAGGTAAAACCCAACCATAGCATTAAAGTATGAAGTCCTCTTTATTCCCATACGCCATAACCTACTTATCCGTGTTTGTGTTTCAGTCACTCACGCAACGCAGACAATAAGCAAACCATGAACATCTTGCAAACCCTACAGCGGGGATCCCTCACGCTTGCGCGACACAGAGAGCACCATAGGACAGCACCAATAATAAAACATCCAACTCAAACCAATCACGATCATCAATTAACCCATAAGACAAAACGGATCTACTCAAACATCATAGGATAGCCATACATCATTGGGAAATAATATATAGCGTTGAGCACCATGTTTAAGTAGAGATTACATCGGGTAAAAGAGGGGTTACACCAATGCATAGAGGGGGGAAGAGTTGGTGATGACAGCAGTGAAGTTCTTGGTGTAGATTGCGGTGACGGTGATGGCCCCGGCGGTGTTCCGGCGCCACCGGGAGAGAGGGGGAGAGAGCCCCCTTCTTATTCTTATTCCTTGACCTTTCCCCTAGATGGGAGAAGGGTTTCCCCTCTGGTCCATGGCCTCCATGGCGGCGGAGGGGCGAGAGCCCCTCCGAGATTGGATCTCTCTCTCTCTGTTTCCTTCTGTTTCTACGCTCTCTAGTTCTGCCCCTTCACCATTTCTTATATTCCCGGAGATCCGTAACTCCGATTGGGCTGAAATTTTAAGACGATTTGTATCTGGATATTGGCTTTCTTGCGGTGAAAGAAGGGCACCAACCGCCTTACAGGGTGGCCACGAGGGTCAGGGGCGCGCCCCTGCCTCGTGGCCCCCTCGGGCATTGTCTCGCGTTGATTCTTCTTCCCAAAATTCACAACTATTCCAAAAATAATCTCCCTAATTTTTTATCCTGTTTGGACTCCGTTCGATATGGGTATTCTGTGACACAAAAAAAAACATGCAACAAACAGGAACTGGCACTAGGCACTGGATCAATATGTTAGTCCCAAAAATAGTATAAAAAGTTGCCAAAAGTATGTAAAAGTTGTAGAATATTGGCATGGAACAATCAAAAATTATAGATGCGACAGAGACGTATCAGCATCCCCAAGCTTAATTCCTGCTCGTCCTCGAGTAGGTAAATGATAAAAAAGATATTTTTTTATGTGGAATGCTACCTAGCATAATCTTGATCATGTGATTTAATCATGGCATGAATATTAAGACACGAGTGATTCAAAGCAATAGTCTATCATTTGACATTAAGACAATAATACTTCAAGCATACTAATAAAGCAATCACGTCCTTTCAAAATAACATGGCCAAAGAAAGTTATCCTACAAAATCATATGGTCTGGCTATGCTCCATCTTCGTCACACAAAATATTCAAATCATGCACAACCCTGGTTTCAGCCAAGCAATTGTTTCATACTTTAGTATTCTCAAACCTTTTCAACTTTCACACAATACATGAGCGTGAGCCATGGATATAGCACTATAGGTGGAATAGAGTGGTGGTTGTGGAGAAGACAAAAAGAAGGAGATAGTCTCACATCAACTAGGCGTATCAATGGGCTATGGATATGCCCATTAGTAGATATCAATGTGAGTGAGTAGGGATTGCCATGCAATAGATGCACTAGAACTATAAGTGTATGAAAGCTAAAAAAGAAACTAAGTGGGTGTGCATCCAACTTGCTTGCTCATGAAGACCTAGGGCATTTGAGGAAGCCCATCGTTGGAATATACAATCCAAGTTCTATAATGAAAAATTCCCACTAGTATATGAAAGTGACAACATAGGAGACTCTCTATCATGAAGAACATGGTGCTACTTTGAAGTACAAATGTGGAAAAGGATAGTAACATTGTCCCTTCTCTCTTTTTCTCTCATTTTTTTGTTTTTTTTTTCTCTTTTTTTGGTGGGCTTCTTTGGCCCCCTTTTTTATTTTGGCTTCTTTGGCCTCTTTTTTTTTATAACCTCACATGGGACACTGTTCTAATAACGATGATCATCACACTTTTGTTTACTTACAACTCGATATATAGAACAAGGATATGACTCTATATGAATGCCTCTGGCAGTGTACTAATACGTCTCCAATGTATCTATAATTTTTGATTGTTCCATCCTATTATATTACCCGTTTTGGATGTTTATGGGCTTTACTTTACACTTTTATATCATTTTTGGGACTAACCTACTAACCGGAGGACCAGCCCGAATTGCTTTTTTTTTGCCTATTTCAGTGTTTCGAAGAAAAGGAATATCAAACGGAGTCCAAATGGAATGAAACCTTTCGGAGTGATCTTTTTGGAACAAACGCAATCCAGGAGACTTGGAGTGGACGTCAAGAAGCAGTCGAGGCGGCCACGAGGCAGGAGGGCGCGCCCCCACCCTCGTGGGCCCCTCGTGGGCCCCTCGTGGCTCCCCTGACTTACCTCCTTCGCTTATATATCCCTCCATACCCTGAAAACATCCAGGAGCACCACAAAAAACTATTTCCAACGCCGAAACCTTCTGTATCCGCGAGATCCCATCTTGGAGCCTTCGCCGGTGCTCCGTCGGAGGGGGAATCGACCACGAAGGGCTTCTACATCAACACCATAGCTTCTCCGATGAGTTGTGAGTAGTTTACCACAGACCTTTGAGTCCATAGTTATTAGCTAGATGGCTTCTTCTCTCTCTTTGAATCTCAATACAAAGTTCTCCTCGATCTTCTTGGAGATCTATTCGATGTAACTATTTTTGCGGTGTGTTTGTCGAGATCCGATGAATTGTGGGTGTATGATCAAGTCTATCTATTAGAAATATTTGAATCTCCTCTGAATTCTTTTATGTATGATTGGTTATCTTTGCAAGTCTCTTCGAATTATTAGTTTGGTTTGGCCTACTAGATTGATCTTTGTTGCAATGGGAGAAGTGCTTAGCTTTGGGTTCAATCTTGCAGTGTCCTTTCCTAGTGATAGCAGGGGCAGCAAGGCACGTATTGTATTGTTGCCATCAAGGATAAAAAGATGGGGTTTATATCATATTGCTTGAGTTTATCCCTCTACATCATGTCATCTTTCTTAATGCGTTACTCTGTTCTTCATGAACTTAATACTCTAGATGCAGGCAGGAGTCGGTCGATGTGTGGAGTAATAGTAGTAGATGCAAAATCGTTTCGATCTACATGTTGTGGACGTGATGCCTATATACATGATCATGCCTAGATATACTCATAACTATGCACTTTTCTATCAATTGCTCGACAGTAATTTGTTCACCCACCGTAATACTTATGCTATCTTGAGAGAAGCCACTAGTGAAACCTATGGCCCCCGGGTCTATCTTTTATCATCTAAGTTTCCCATCAACTTTTATTTGCATCTTTACTTTTCCATCTACATCATAAAAATACCAAAAATATTTATCTTATCATATTATCTCTATCAGATCTCACTTTCGCAAGTTACCGTGAAGGGATTGACAACCCCTTTATCGCGTTGGTTGCGAGGTTCTTGTTTGTTTGTGTAGGTACGAGGGACTTCTGTGGAGCCTCCTACTGGATTGATACCTTGGTTCTCAAAAACTGAGGGAAATACTTACGCTACTTTGCTGCATCACCCTTTCCTCTTCAAAGGAAAACCAACGCAGTGCTCAAGAGGTAGCAAGAAGGATTTCTGGTGCCGTTGCCGGGGAGGTCTTCGCTCAAGTCAAGACATACCAAGTACCCATCACAAACTCATCTCCCTCGCATTACATTATTTGCCATTTGCCTCTCGTTTTCCTCTCCCCCACTTCACCCTTGCCGTTTTATTCGCCCTTCTTCTGTTCGTCTTTTCGTTTGCTTTGATGTCTTACTTGGCTCGTTTGCTCATTTGGTTGGAATAGTTGTTTATTTATTGCTAAACAGAGAACCTAAGATCTATGGATCCTCATCTGCTTGCCAATCTTTTTAAGAGATCCAATTATGTTGAACCAATTGCTAGTGAGTCTTGTGCACTAGATTATCTTTATGAAGTTTTGCTTGAAGTTCGTGAATCTGGAAATTGTGATGAAGAAATTTATGAAGGGATTCACGATAGCTCCTTGAATAAAAAGCATGATTGCAATCATTTTACTATAAATTCTATTGATGTCAGTTGTGCTAATAATATGCAAAACCCTAAGCTTGGGGATGCTAGTTTTGCTATGTCTACTATTTGTTGCAATGATCATGATTGGGGTGATTCTTTTTATGATCTTGAAAATTTATTTAAGCCCCATGATGAATATGAGATTGATAATAGTGTTTCCAATACTATTGAAAGTGGGTTTGGAAGAGTGTCAACTTTCGATCCCACATATTTGGAGAATGTTCAACCTTATGAAATTTTTGATAAAAGTGGGTTTGGAGAGGTCATGACTTTAGTTAATGTTGATCCCACTATTTTGGAAGAGTGTCAACTTTGCATGCATCTGGATCATGTTGAGAATATGTTTTTTGATAGCTATATTTTTGAATTTGCTTATGATCCTACATGTAATTATTATGAGATAGTAAAATATGGTCGTAGAAATTTTTATGTTATTAAATTACCTCTCTTCATGTTGAGATTGCTATCGTCTCTTCCCTATTCCTTGCATATGCTACTTTTTGCTTGCCTTGATAATTTGTTTGCTTATAAAATGCCTATGCATAGGAATTATGTCAGACTTAGATGTGTTTGTCAAGTGTTTTATGATGCTCCCTTTGTGCCTCAATTCTTGTCTTTCATGTAAGCATCATTGGAGTTATCAATGCCTAGCTAAAAGGCATTAAAGAAAAGCGCTTGTTGGGAGACAACCCAATATTTTTCCTTGCTGTTATTAAATAAATAATTCATCTAGCCTCTGTTTATATGTGGTTTTATGTTTTCATTAGTGTTTGTGCCAAGTAGAACCTATAGGATCATCTTGGGTGATAGTTAATTTGATTCTGCTGAAAAACAGAAACATTTGCGCGCACGAGAATAATTTTAATAAATCACAGAAACGATATTTTTAGTTGATTCTTTTTGCAGTAGATCAATAGAAAAATTTATTAGGACTTCCTATTTTTGTAGGATTTTTAGAGTTCCATAAGTATTGTAAAGTTACAGATTGCTACAGAGTGTTCTGTTTTTGACAGATTCTGTTTTTCGTGTGTTGTTTGCTTATTTTGATGCATCTATGGCTAGTATCGGGGGGTATGAACCATAGAGAAGTTGGAATAAAGTAGGTTTAACACAAATATAAATAAAGAATGAGTTCATTACAGTATATTATGTGGTGGTTTTTCTTTTTTGCACTATCGGAGCTCATGAGATTTCCTGCTGAGTTTTGTGTTGTGAAGTTTTCAAGTTTTGGGTAAAGATTTGATGAACTATGGGATAAGGAGTGACAAGAGCCTAACCTTGGGGATGCCCATGGCACCCCAAGATAATCCAAGGAAAAACAAAAGCCTAAGCTTGGGGATGCCCCAGAAGGCATCCCCTCTTTCGTCTTCGTCTATCGGTAACTTTACTTGGAGCTATATTTTTATTCACCACATGATGTGTGTTGATTGGAGCGTCTTGTATGATATGAGTATTTTCTTTTTAGTTTACCACAATCATACTTGCTGTACACACCTTTTGGGAGAGACACACATGATTTATAATTTATTAGAATACTCTATGTGCTTCACTTGTATCTTTTGAGCAAGGCAGTTTTGCTCTATGTGCTTCACTTATACTTTTTAGAGCACGACGGTAGTTTTATTTTGTAGAAATTGTTGATCTCTCATGCTTCACTTATATTATTTTGAGAGTCTTTTAGAACAGCACGGTATTTGCTATGGTTATAAAATTGGTCCTAGAATGATGGGCATCCAAGTTGGGTATAATAAAAACTATCATAGGAAGTGAATTGGATGCTATGATCAATTTGATGCTTTATAATTGTTTTGAGATATATAGGTGGTAATATTAGAGTCATGCTAGTTGGGTAATTATGAAATTGAGGAATACTTGTGTTGAAGTTGGCAACTCCCGTAGCATGCACGTATGGTAAAAGTTGTGTAACAAATTTATTGCATGGGGTGCTCTTTTGATTGCCTTCCTTATGTGTGGAGGTCGGGGCGCCCGATGGTTAACTCCTACCAACCTCCCCCCTAGGAGCATGTGTAGTAGTAGTACTTTGCTTCGAGGGCTAATAAAACTTTTGCAATAAGTATATGAGTTCTTTATGACTAATGTGAGTCCATGGATTATACGCACTCTTACCCTTCCATCATTGCTAGCCTCTTCGGTGTCGTGCATTGCCCTTTCTCACCTTGAGAGTTGGTGCAAACTTCGCCGGTGCATCCAAACCCCGTGATACGATACGCTCTATCACACATAATCCTCCTTATATCTTCCTCAAAACAGCCACCATACCTACCTATTATGGCATTTCCATAGCCATTCTGAGATATATTGCCATGCAACTTTCCACCGTTCTGTTTATCATGACACGCATCATCATTGTCATATTGCCTTGCATGATCATGTAGTTGACATCGTATTTGTGGCAAAGCCACCTTGCATAATTTTTTATACATGTCACTATTGATTCATTGCCCATCCCGGTACACCGCTGGAGGCATTCATGTAGAGTCATATCTTGTTCTAGTATTGAGTTGTAATTTTTGAGTTCTAAATAATAGAAGTGAGATGATCATCATTAAGCATTGTCCCTTATATAAAAAAAGAAAGGCCAAAGAAAGAAAAAGAAAGGCCAATAAAAAAAGAAAAAAAGGAAGGCCAATAAAAAAGGAAGAAAATAAAAAAGGGGACAATGTTACTATCCTTTTCCACACTTGTGCTTCAAAGTAGCACCATGTTCTTCATATATAGAGTCTCTTATGTTGTCACTTTCATCTACTAGTGGGAATTTTTCATTATGGAACTTGGCTTGTATATTCCAATGATGGGCTTCCTGAAAATGCCCTAGGTCTTCGTGAGCAAGCAAGTTGGATGAACACCCACTTAGTTTCTTTTGTTGAGCTTTCATACATTTATAGCTCTGGTGCATCCGTTGCATGGCAATCCCTACTCCTCATGTTGACATCAATTGATGGGCATCTCCATAGCCCGTTGATTAGCCTCGTCAATGTGAGACTTTCTCCTTTTTTGTCACACAACCTCCATTTGAAGGAAATATGCCCTAGAGGCAATAATAAAGTTATTATTTATTTCCTCATATCATGATAAATGTTTATTATTCATGCTAGAATTGTATTAACCGGAAACATAATACATGTGCGAATACATAGACAAACATAGTGTCACCAGTATGCCTCTACTTGACTAGCTCGTTAATCAAAGATGGTTAAGTTTCCTAACCATAGACATGAGTTGTCATTTGATTAACGGGATCACATCATTAGGAGAATGATGTGATTGACTTGACCCATTCCGTTAGCTTAGCACTTGATCGTTTAGTATGTTGCTATTGCTTTCTTCATGACTTATACATGTTCCTATGACTATGAGATTATGCAACTCCCGTTTACCAGAGGAACACTTTGTGTGCCACCAAACGTCACAACGTAACTGGGTGATTATAAAGGTGCTTGACAGGTGTCTCCGAAGGTACTTGTTGAGTTGGCGTAATTCGAGATTAGAATTTGTCACTCCGATTGTCGGAGAGGTATCTCTGGGCCCTCTCGGTAATGCACATCACTATAAGCCTTGCAAGCAATGTGACTAATGAGTTAGTTGCGGATGATGCATTACATAACGAGTAAAGAGACTAGCCGGTAACGAGATTGAACTAGGTATTGAGATACCGACGATCGAATCTCGGGCAAGTAACATACCGATGACAAAGGGAACAACGTATGTAGTTATGCGGTTTAACCGATAAAGATCTTCGTAGAATATGTGGGAACCAATATAAGCATCCAGGTTCCGCTATTGGTTATTGACCAGAGACGTGTCTCGGTCATGTCTACATAGTTCTCGAACCCGTAGGGTCCGCATGCTTAAAGTTCGGTGACGATCGGTATTATGATTTTTTGTGTTTTGATGTACCGAAGGTAGTTTGGAGTCTCGGATATGATCACGGACATGACGAGGAGTCTTGAAATTGTCGAGACGTAAAGATCGATATATTGGACGACTATGTTCGGACAACGAAAGTGTTTCGGGAGGTTTTGGACATTTACCGGAGTATCGAGGGGTTAGCGGAACCCCCCAGGGAGTATACTGGGCCTAATGGGCCTGAGGGGGAGAAGAGGAGGGGCGGCCAGGGCAGCCGCGTGCCCCCTCCCCCTCTAGTCCGAATTGGACAAGGAGGGGGGCGGCGCCCCCCTTTTTCCATCTCCTCCTCTCTCCCTTCCTTCCCTTCTCCTACTCCTACAAGGAAAAGAGGAGTCCTACTCCCGGTGGGAGTAGGACTCCCCCCTTGGCGCGCCCTCCTCCTGGCAGGCCGCCTCCCCCCTTGCTCCTTCATATACGGGGGCAGGGGGCACCTCTAGACACACAAGTTGATCTGTTGATCTCTCCCAGCCGTGTGCGGTGCCCCCCTCCACCATATTCCACCTTGGTCATATCGTAGCGGTGCTTAGGCGAAGCCCTGCGTCGGTAAACAACATCATCACCGTCATCACACCATCGTGCTGACGAAACTCTACCGTGAAGCTCTGCTGGATCGGAGTTCGGGGGACGTCATCGAGCTAAACGTGTGCTGAACTCGGAGGTGCCGTACGTTCGGTACTTGGATCGGTCGGATCGTGAAGACGTACGACTACATCAACCGCGTTGTGCTAACGCTTCCGCTTTTGGTCTACAAGGGTATGTGGACTCACTCTCCCCACTTGTTGCTATGCATCACCATGATCTTGCGTGTGCGTAGGAATTTTTTTCAATTTACTACGTTCCCCAACAGTGGCATCTGAGCCAGGTTTATGCGTAGATGTTATATGCACGAGTAGAACACAAGTGAGTTGTGGGCGATACAAGTCATACTGCTTACCAGCATGTGATACTTTGGTTCGGCGGTATTGTTGGATGAAGCGGCCCGGACCGACATTACGCGTACGCTTACGTGAGACTGGTTCTACCGATGTGCTTTGCACATAGGTGGCTGGCGGGTGTCAGTTTCTCCAACTTTAGTTGAACCGAGTGTGGCTACACCCGGTCCTTGAGAAGGTTAAAACAGCACTAACTTGACGAAATATCATTGTGGTTTTGATGCATAAGTAAGAACGGTTCTTGCTCAGCCCATAGTAGCCACGTAAAACATGCAACAACAAAGTAGAGGACGTCTAACTTGTTTTTGCAGGGCATGCTGTGATGTGATATGGTCAAGACATGATGCTAAATTTTATTGTATGAGATGATCATGTTTTGTAACAGAGTTATCGGCAACTGGCAGGAGCCATATGGTTGTCGCTTTATTGTATGCAATGCAATCACCCTGTAATTGCTTTACTTTATCACTAAGCGGTAGCGATAGTCGTAGAAGCAATAGTTGGTGAGACTACAACGATGCTACGATGGATATCAAGGTGTCGCGCCGGTGACGATGGTGATCATGACGGTGCTTTAGAGATGGAGATCAAAGGCACAAGATGATGATGGCCATATCATATCACTTATATTGATTGCATGTGATGTTTATCTTTTATGCATCTTATTTTGCTTTGATTGACGGTAGCATTATAAGATGATCTGTCACTAAATTTCAAGGTATAAGTGTTCTCCCTGAGTATGCACCGTTGCAAAAGTTCTTCGTGCCGAGACACCACGTGATGATCGGGTGTGATAAGCTCTACATTCAAATACAATGGGTGTAAGACAGTTTTGCACACACAGAATACTCAGGTTAAACTTGACGAGCCTAGCATATGCAAATATGGCCTCGGAACACTGAGACCGAAAGGTCGAGCGTGAATTATATAGTAGATATGATCAACATAGTGATGTTCACCATTGAAAACTACTCCATCTCACGTGATGATCGGACATGGTTTAGTTGATTTGGATCACGTGATCACTTAGATGATTAGAGGGATGTCTATCTAAGTGGGAGTTCTTAAGTAATATGATTAACTGAACTTTAATTTATCATGAACTTAGTACCTGATAGTATTTTTGCTTGTCTATGTTATTGTAGATAGATGGCCCGTGCTGTTGTTCCGTTGAATTTTAATGCGTTCCTTGAGAAAGCTAAGTTGAAAGATGATGGTAGCAATTACACTGACTGGGTCCGTAATTTGAGGATTATCCTCATTGCTGCACAGAAGAATTACGTCCATGAAGCACCGCTAGGTGTACCACCCGCGCCGGCAACTGCAGACATTGTGAATGCCTGGCAGTCGCGTGTTGATGACTACTTGATAGTTCAGTGTGCCATGCTTTACGGCTTAGAACCGGGACTTCAACGACGTTTTGAACGTCATGGAGCATATGCGATGTTCCAGGAGTTGAAGTTAATATTTCAAGCAAATGCCTGAATTGAGAGATATGAAGTCTCTAATAAGTTCTACAGCTACAAGATGGAGGAGAATAGTTCTGTCAGCGAACATATACTCAAAATGTCTGGGTATTGCAATCACTTGATTCAACTGGGAGTTAATCTTCCTGATGATAGTGTCATTGACAGAATTCTGGGAGTTAATCTTCCTGGGAGTTAATCACTTGGTATTTGGCGGATAAGAAGGATGGCAAGGTGAACAAAGGTATATGTGATATACATGTTATTGATGTGTACCTTACTAATGCTCGCAGTAGCAACTGGGTATTTGATACTGGTTCTGTTGCTAATATTTGCAACTCGAAACAGGGACTACGGATTAAGCGAAGATTGGCTAAGGACGAGGTGACGATGCGCGTGGGAAATGGTTCCAAAGTTGATGTGATCGCGGTCGGCACGCTACCTCTACATCTACCTTCGGGATTAGTTTTAGACCTGAATAATTGTTATTTGGTGCCAGCGTTCAGCATGAAAGTTATATCTGGATCTTGTTTGATGCGAGACGGTTATTCATTTAAATCAGAGAATAATGGTTGTTCTATTTATATGAGTAATATCTTTCATGGTCATGCACCCTTGAAGAGTGGTCTATTTATCTTGAATCTCGATAGTAGTGATACACATATTCATAATGTTGAAGCCAAAAGGTGTAGAGTTGATAATGATAGTGCAACTTATTTGTGGCACTGCCGTTTAGGTCATATGGGTGTAAAGCGCATGAAGAAACTCCATACTGATGGACTTCTGGAATCACTTGATTTTGAACCACTTGGTACTTGCAAACCATGCCTTATGGGCAAGATGACTAAAACGCCGTTCTCCGGGACAATGGAGCGAGCAACAAATTTGTTGGAGATCATACATACTGATGTATGTGGTCCGATGAATGTTGAGGCTCGCGGCGGGTATCGTTATTATCTCACCTTCACAAATGATTTGAGCAGATATGGGTATATCTACTTAATGAAACATAAATCTGAAACATTTGAAAAGTTCAAAGAATTTCAGAGTGAAGTAGAAAATCATTGTAACAAGAAAATAAAGTTTCTACGATCTGATCATGGAGGAGAATATTTGAGTTACGAGTTTGGTCTTCATTTAAAACAATGCGGAATAGTTTCGCAACTCACGCCACCCGGAACATGATAACCCGCAAGTATACGGGATCAATTGTAGCCTCTTTCGATAAGTAAGAGTGTCGAACCCAACGAGGAGATAAAGGTAGAACAAATATTCCCTCAAGTCCTATCTGCCACTGATACGACTCTACGCACGCTTAGTGTTCGCTTTACCTAGAACAAGTATGAAACTAGAAGTACTTTGTAGGTGTTGTTGGATAGGTTTGCAAGAAAATAAAGAGCACGTAAATAAAAAGTAGGGTCTGTTTAGATAAAGAAACAATAAAGTAAATATAGCGAGTGTGGAAAAGTGGTGGTAGGAGTTGTGAAATTGTCCCTAAGCAATTGACTACTTTACTAGACCGATGGCAAGTTTTATGTGGGAGAGGCCACTGCTAGCATGTCATCCCTGACTTGGAATTCTATGCACTTATGATTGGAACTATTAGCAAGCATCCGCAACTACCAACGTTCATTAAGGTAAAACCCAACCATAGCATTAAGATATATTGGTCCCCCTTCAATCTCGTATGCATCAATTTCTATGCTAGGTAGAAGCTTCTGTCACTCTTGCCCTCCAATACATAGTCCCATCAACATACAACTAACCCTATGGTGTGATCCACGCGCGCGCTCATATGATGGGCACCCAAGGACAGCAACATAACCACAAGCAAATTAAATCAA
The DNA here is from genome assembly GCF_018294505.1 of Triticum aestivum. NCBI lineage: Eukaryota > Viridiplantae > Streptophyta > Magnoliopsida > Poales > Poaceae > Triticum > Triticum aestivum. Next base: position 107,434,809 of record NC_057799.1, on the reverse strand, counting down.
TCATAGCAATTCATCAACCACCAATAGGACAACGAAAATCTACTCAGACATCATAGGATGGCAACACATCATTGGATAATAATATGAAGCATAAAGCACCATGTTCAAGTAGAGGGTACAGCGGGTTGCGGGAGAGTGGACCGCTGTAGATAGAGGGGGGAAGGTGATAGAGATGTTGGTGAAGATGGCGGAGGTGTTGGTGAAGATCGCGGTGATGATGATGGTGGCCACGGCAGCGTTCCGGCGCCACCGGAAGAGAGGGGGAGAGGGGCCCCCTTCTTCTTCTTGTTCCTTGACCTCCTCCCTGGATGGGAGAAGGGTTTCCCCTCTGGTCCTTGGCCTCCATGGCATGGGAGGGGTGAGAGCCCCTCCGAGATTGGATCTATCTCTCTGCCTTCTCTGTTTCTGCGTTCTGGTATTCTGCCCTGGCACCATTTCTTTTATATCCGGAGATCCGTAACTCCGATTGGATTGAAACCTTCGCCCAGATATTTTTCCAAAAATTAGCTTTCTTGCGGCCAAAGAAGAGCAGCAACCGCCTTACGGGTGGCCCATGAGGGGGGCAGGCGCGCCCCCTACCTCGTGGCCACCTCGGGCACCGTCTCGCATTGATTCTTCTTCCCATATTCTCCAAATATTCCAAAAATATTCTCCGTCCGTTTTTATCCCGTTTGGATTCCGTTTGATATGGGGTTTCTGCGAAACATAAAACATGCAACAAACAGGAACTGACACTGGGCACTGGATCAATATGTTAGTCCCAAAAAATAGTATAAAAAGTTGCCAAAAGTATATGAAAGTTGAATAATATTGGCATGGAACAATAAAAAATTATAGATACGACGGAGACGTATCAGCATCACCAAGCTTAATTCCTGCTCGTCCTCGAGTAGGTAAATGATAAAATAGATAATTTTTGATGTGGAATGCTACCTAGCATAATCTTGATCATATGTCTAATCATGGCATGAATATTAAGACACAAGTGATTCAAAGCAATAGTCTATCATTTGACATAAAAACAATAATACTTCAAGCCTACTAATAAAGCAATCATGTCTTCTCAAAATAACATGGCCAAAGAAAGTTATCCCTACAAAATCATATAGTCTGGCTATGCTCCATCTTCACCACACAAAATATTCACATCATGCACAACCCCGATGACAAGCCAAGCAATTGGTTCATACTTTTTAACGCGCTTCAGCTTTTTCAACCCTCACGCAATACATGAGCGCAAGCCATGGACATAGCACTATAGGTGGAATAGAATATGATGATGGGGGTTATGTGGAGAAGACAAAAAAAGAAAAAGTCTCACATCGACGCGGCTAATCAACGAGCTATGGAGATGCCCATCGATTGATGTCAATGCGAGGAGTAGGGATTGCCATGCAACAGATGCACTAGAGCTATAAGTGTATGAAAGCTCAACAAAAGAAACTAAGTGGGTGTGCATCCAACTTGCTTGCTCATGAAGACCTAGGGCATTTGAGGAAGCCCATCATTGGAATATACAAGCCAAGTTCTATAATGAAAATTCCCACTAGTATATGAAAGTGACAACATAGGAGACTCTCTATATGAAGAACATGGTGCTACTTTGAAGCACAACTGTGGAAAAAGAGGATAGTAGCATTGTCCCTTTTTTGCGGGCTTCTTTGGCCCCCTTTTTTATTTAGGCTTCGCTGGCCTCTCTCTTTTTTTTGGGACAATGCTCTATTAATGATGATCATCACACTTCTATTTACTTACAACTCAATACTACAACTCGATACTAGAACAAAGATATGACTCTATATGAATGCCTCCGGCGGTGTACCGGGATGTGCAATGATCTAGCATAGCAATGACATCAAAAAACGGACAAGCCATGAAAACATCATGCTAGCTATCTTACGATCATGCAAAGCAATATGACAATAAATGCTCAAGTCATGTATATGATGATGGTGAAAGTTGCATGGCAATATATCTCGGAATGGCTATGGAAATGCCATGATAGGTAGGTATGGTGGCTGTTTTGAGGAAGATATAATGAGGCTTATGTGTGATAGAGCGTATCGTATCACGGGGTTTGGATGCACCGGCAAAGTTTACACCAACTCTCGAGGTGAGAAAGGGCAATGCACGGTACCGAAGAGGCTAGCAATGATGGAAGGGTGAGACTGCGTATAATCCATGGACTCACATTAGTCATAAAGAACTCATATACTTGTTGCAGAAGTTTATTAGCCCTCAAAGCAAAGTACTACTACGCATGCTCCTAGGGGGATAGATTGGTAGGAAAAGACCATCGCTCGTCCCCGACCGCCACTCATAAGGAAGACAATCAATAAATACCTCATGCTCCGACTTCGTTACATAACGGTTCACCATACGTGCATGCTACGGGAATCACAAACTCCAACACAAGTATTTCTACAATCCACAACTACCCACTAGCATGACTCTAATATCACCATCTTTATATCGCAAAACTATTGCAAGGAATCAAACATATCATATTCAGCGATCTACAAGTTTATGTAGGATTTTATGACTAACCATGTGAATGACCAATTCCTGTCATGTCTCTAAATAGATAAGTGAAGCAAGAGAGTTTAATTCTTTCTAAAAAAAATATATGCCCACGCTCTAACAAATATAAGTGAAGCAAAAGATCATTCTACAAATGGCGGTTTTCTATGTGAAGAGAAACAGGCAATCCAAACTTCAAATGATATAAGTGAAGCACATGAAGCATTCTATAAAGCCATACTCAAAAGATTTAAGTGAAGTGCAATGAGCATTCTATAAATCAACCAAGTACTATCTCATACCAGCATGGTGCATAAAAGAAAAATGAAAACTAAGTGCAAAAGACGCTCCAAGATTGCACATATCGCATGAACGAAACGAATCCGAAAACATACCGATACTTGTTGAAGAAAGAGGGGATGCCTTCCGGGGCTTCCCCAAGCTTAGACGCTTGAGTCTCCTTGAATATTTACTTGGGGTGCCTCGGGAATCCCCAAGCTTGAGCGCTTTCCTCTCGTCCTTCTTCTCACATCGAGACCTTCTCGATCATCGAACACTTCATCCACACAAAACTTTAACAGAAAACTCGGTAAGATCGTTAGTATAATAAAGCAAATCACTACTCTAAGTACTATTGCAAACTAATTCAAATTTTGTTTTTGCATTGTGTCTACTGTAATATAGCTTTTCCATGGCTTAATCCACTGATAGAAATTGATAGTTTCATCAAAACAAGCAAACTATGCATCAAAAACAGAATCTGTCAAAAACAGAACAGTCTGTAGAAATCTGAACATTCACCATACTTATGGTACCCCAGAAATTCTACCAAAATTAGGAAAAATAAACAATTTGTACATCAAGACAGTGCAAAAGGAATCAGAACCATTTGACGTTCCAGGTAAAAATGTCAAATCGCGCACTACAGCCAAAGTTTCTGTTGCGGCCAAACAGTGGCGCCAATTAATCGTCGGTGAGCCCGTTCCCGCGCAACCTCACAGGTTCCCGCGCAAGCTTCCCGCCCGAGTCGGTGAAATCTCCCAAAATCCCAATGCTTACCGACCTTCTATATAAACCCTCACAGCCGGCGAGTCCTGCGTCACATTTTCCCCTCCCTCGATCCTTGTAGCTTATCTTGTCTGCTTCTCCCACAATCGCCAATGGCAGCGGTCCGTTGTCATCACTCAGCCACTCTGCCATCATCAGAGGACAGCTCCAGCTTGGAGGCTACACCGCGGCGGCAGCGCAGTCCCCGGCGTAGTGTAGTGCGCGTGGCGTCCCTGTTGGGTGTGCGCGGAACACCCACCACACGCTCCGTCGCTGCTGCCCGTCGGCAGCTGTTGCCGGCCGCCATTACCGCAACACCACCGTCGAAAGCCAGGGCCATCTCCCGCTCCGCCGCCGCGGCCCGAAGGCGGGAGGTGTCCGTCGTGGCCGCCACCCCACTGCCAGCCACCGTGGCCATCACCCGCTCCGCCACCACGGCCCGAAGGTGGGAGGTGGTGGTCGTGGCCGCCACCCCATTGTCGGCCGCCGTGGCCGCCAGCCCACCGTCGACCGCCGGGATCATCACCCGCTCTGCCACTGCCGCCCAAAGGAGGGAGGCGGAGGTGGAGGCCCACACGTGCGTTAGCGACCTTGCGCGCTACATTGAGTTCCTGCGGGAGGAGGAGGAGCGCCTCATCAAGCACACAAAGAGCCTTACAACAGCCGTTGCCGCAGCACACGCCGACGCAGAGCGTGAGTAATCAGGCATCGTCTGGAGAGGCAGTGGGCGTTTGAGCTAGCGAGCGTCGCTGAACGTGCAGCAGCGGCAAGCACCGTATTGCATTTGTCCAGCTCGTCGGTAGGCTCCTCATCCTACTCTACCTCTTACTGAGCGCGCTCGACAGAGGAGAGGCTGCCGGAAGTAGGATAAAGCCCCTCCGTAGTAGTAGTATTTAGGGGCTATTTTGTTCAGTTCATCTGACTATAGATGTGTGGTGGAACTGTACAACGTACTTAAAATTAGCTAGTATATATAGTTGAACTAGTTATTTCAGTACGGGTTGGCAACAATTGGGGAAAAGTTTGGTCGGTTCAGCTGTCGAGTTGAACTGTTTGTATAAATTAAGAATGACTTCTTTATCTATGAATGAAATCTATGCTTAATTACTGAATTTTAGTTGCAAAAATTAGATAGTGCTAGTGATTTTTAGCTGCATATTTTGACAAATCGCGGTGTTACAAGGATTGACAAATGGCAATGTTACTAGATCAACAAATGTCAATCTTTCCAGTTTGACAAATGGCAACATACACAATATGACAGATGCAAATCTTACCAAATTGTTTGTACGTGGTTGCACATGGGTCATCCAAAACAACCGTTTGCGTTGAAGGGATGCACAAATCCTACGCTACGAATTTTCCCTCAACTTAAGGGGGAAGACCATAGCTCTCATTTTGCATACGGGTGTTCTATCTAAAACGTTTACGATCAAGCGCTGCAGAAATCCTGCTCGGCACATTTTCTCTTGGCTTCCTGGGGAAGCTGTCGGTTTGCATACGGGTGTTCTAACTAAAACGTTTACGATCAAGAGCTGCACAAATCCTGCTAGGCACATTTTCCCTTGGCACCTGTCCACACGGCACCTCCTAGCCATTAAAAGAGTGAGGCATGGTGTCACATGAATGGTTAACAGAACGCACACAATTTATATGCACTGGACCATGTGCACGTAGCTCAAATTTGAATTATGCATATAAAATGCCTAGACAACCCAGTTAATGTATAAAAATGTCCAAACGAACCCCGAAAAATTCCAAAATTGAACAAAACACTCCTGCTGTTCTATGTTGACAGCCCCGGATATCATTTCGTCCCCAAAGGTGGCACGTTCCCTACCGAAACCATCACGCTTGTTGTGAGAAGCTCTGGTTTGTGAGACGCTTATACCCAAACCTGCGCTAAATGGGACAAAAATTTTACCACGACATGTTGATGCCGCTCCATGATACCATGCCAAGTTTCATGAATTTCAGACGAGTTTTGGATTTACTAGAATTTAAAAACCAGGTATCTCAATGTTTGAGGCCGAGTGACGGTGGCAGGGTGTTTGAAATTCATTCCCATTTCTTGCATGGGACCTAAGCATGCACCAAGGACACAAATTTGGTTTTTCATCCAGTTTATATGCACTGGAGCATGTGCATGTATTTCAAATTTGAATTATGCACCTGAAATGCCTACAAAACCAAGTTAATGTATAAAAATGTCCAAACGAACCCTGAAAAAATCAAAAATAAACACAACACTCCTGTTGTTCTATGTTGAAACTAGAAATTTGTTGAAAGCAATAAGAGGCAACGGATATCGTTTCGTCCCCAAAGGTGGCACGTTCCCTACCGAAACCCTGTCGCTTGTTGTGAGAAGCTCTGGCTTGTGGGACGCTTATACCCAAACCTGCCCCAAATGGGACAAAAATTTTACCATGGCATGTTGATGCCGCTCCATGATAGCATGCCAAATCATGAATTTTAGACGAGTTTTGGATTTACTAGAATTTAAAAACCAGGTATCTCAATGTTTGCGGCCGAGTGACGGGGGCAGGGTGTTTGAAATAAATTCCCATTTCTTGCATGGGACCTAAGTATGCAATCAAGGACACAGATTTGATTTTTCAACTAGTTTATATGCACTGGAGCATGTGCATGTAGTTCAAATTTGAATTATGCACCTTAATGCCTACATAACCAAGTTAATGTATAATAATGTCCCAACGAACCCCGAAAAATTCAAAAATTAAACACAACCTCCTGTTGTTCTATGTTGACACTAGAAATTTTTTGAAAGTAATAAGAGGCAACGGATATCGTTTCGTCCCCAAAGGTGGCACGTTCCCTACCTAAACCATCATGCTTGTTGTGTGAAGCTCTGGTTTGTGAGACGCTAATACCCAAACCTGCCCCAAATGGGACAAAAAATTTACTGTGGCATGTTGATGCCGTTCCATGATAGCATGCCAAGTTTCATGAATTTAAGTCGAGTTTTGGATTTACTAGAATTTCAAAACCAGGTGGCTCAATATTTGTGGCCGAGAGACGGTGGCAGGGTGTTTGAAATTCATTCCCATTTCTTGCATGGGACCTAAGCATGCAACGAAGGACACTAATTTGATTTTTCAACTAGTTTATATGCACTGGAGCATGTGCATGTAGTTCAAATTTGAATTATGCACCTTAATGCCTACATAACCAAGTTAATGTATAAAAATGTCCCAACGAACCCTGAAAAATTCAAAAATTAAACACAACACTCCTGTTGTTCTATGTTGACACTAGAAATTTTTTGAAAGTAATAAGAGGCAATGAATATCATTTCGTCCCCAAAGGTGGCATGTTCCCTACCGAAACCATCATGCTTGTTGTGAGAAGCTCCAAAATGTGAGACGCTTATACCCAAACCTGCCCCAAATGGGACAAAATTTTTACCACGGCATGTTGATGCCGCTCCACGATAGCATGCAAAGTTTCATGAATCCCAGACGAGTTTTGGATTTACTAGAATTTAAAAACCAAGTATCTCAATGTTTGCGGCCGAGTGACGGGGGCAGGGTGTTTGAAATTCATTCCCATTTCTTGCATGGGACCTAAGCATGCAACCAAGGACACATATTTGATTTTTCAACCAATTTATATGCACTGGAGCCTGTGCATGTAGTTCAAATTTGAATTATGCACATAAAATGCCTAGAAAACCCAGTTAATCTATAAAAATGTCCAAACGAACCCCGAAAAATCCCAAAATTAAACACAACACTACTGTTGTTCTATGTTGACACTGAATTTTTTTGGAAGCAATAAGAGGCAACGGATATCGTTTCGTCCCCAAAGGTGGCACGTTGCCTACCAAAACCATCACGCTTGTTGTGAGAAGCTCTCGTTTGGGAGAAGCTTATACACAAACCTGCCCCAAATGGGAAAAAAATTACCTTGGCATGTTGATGCCGCTCCATGATAGCATGCCATGTTTCATGAATTTCAGACGAGTTTTGGATTTACTAGAATTTAAAAACCAAGTATCTCAATGTTTGCGGCCGAGTGACAATGGCAGGGTGTTTGACATTCATTCCCATTTTTTGCATGGGACCTAAGCATGCAACCAAGGACACATATTTGATTTTTCAACCCGTTTATATGCACTGGAGCATGTGCTTGTAGTTCAAATTTGAATTATGCACCTGAAATGCCTACAAAACCAAGTTAATGTATAAAAACGTCCAAATGAACCCTGAATAATTCCATTTTTTGATGACACACCTATAGTTGCATATTCACTGAAGATAAAAGTTCTAGCAATTCAAACACCATCCTTTGCAGCTATGACCCCATTAGGTAATTCAAATCAAGACGAAAAATCAAGTACATCGCACACAGTTTATTATCACCAACCGTGTGAGATGCAGCACAAAATATCTTGGAGCACCGTCGAAGTGTCAAGCACACTAGCCCGCTTCTCAAATATCATTTCACTGTTCAATCGTCGCCGGTGAAAGATGGGGACGTGGACCCGCGTCGTGAGGGCAACTTCGGCGGCCCACTCCGGCGAGAGCGCGGTGGCCGCCGCCAGGCACGTGCTAACATGCTTCGTGAGGGTGACCGCAATCTGCGTCCGGGCGGCCAAGGCAGCCCAAACGGCCGTTGTTGCTTCTCAGGCAGCGGCAGCAACATCTGCCTCGGGGATAGCAACTGGCGAGAGCGGCACAGCAGCTGTCCATTCTGCTGCAGCGGCCTTAGCCCTGATGGAGGCCACCCACGACCATGTCGAGGCCGTCCATGCCCAGCTCGTGGCGGTCACCGCACAAATCGAAAGAAGCTTCTCCGACAACGCTGGGCAACCCACGGCCGAAGAGCTGGCAATCGCCGAGAGAGTTTGAAAAGCCGTCCCTTCCTGCGTGGCATACCTTGCCATGACGGAGCCCGCCAAAGCCCACATCGGGCGCGAGCTGGACATGGAGGCGGCGGCGGAGATCGACGAGCACCAGTCGTAGTAGTACTCTTTGTTTTGTTTAATTAAGAGCGTTGGTCTTTAATTTGTTAGAGTAATGTTTAAGTTAGCTAGATCTATTTAATTGCTGAACTTGCTCGATTAAGAAGTGTGGGTGTGCTGTAGTCTCCTTTGTGTACCCAAATTATGCAATGACGTGGATGACCACTGTAACCATGGAAATTCGAAACAAAATTTTTGACATTCAAACACATCACACACGGGTTAAGCTATCTGAATCATTTGTGATTTTCACATATCGTACACAGTTCTGAATAAGGGGCCGTGTCTGATGACACTTTGCGTGCTAGTTTTTTTGCTGAAGCGATTCCAAATTTTTGGCTTCAGTGGAAATATCTACCTCCCCGCCCCCTCCCCCTTACCAAAAGCCACATTTCCCCTATTTCCGCCTTCCTTTCCAAGTTAAAACCTTCACTCCTTGCTTGCAGCACCGCCTCCTCGCCGGCGACACTCCTTCACGCTACTCGGCCTCGCCTATCTAGGCAGGTAATCCACACCTGACCCCCATCCTCCTCCTCCTTCCACATCCCACATGCCCCGACCGCCGGCGCGAGCGCGACACCTTCCACCCAAATCACCAACCCCTCCACCAAATAAGCGCCACCCTAAGCCATGGTGCATGCAGTATAGCCAGGATCTCAAGGAGCATTTGGCAGCAGAGAAGCAAATCACGGCCGCACGCGCGGATGAGGTCGCGATGGCTGCCATTCGTGCCGACCCTAGATCTTGGAGGACCACCTTGCCATTTCTAGCTACACCAGTTAAGCAGGCTCGGTTTACCAGTTGCCTGTGCTGCTCCTGCCTTTCCTGCACAAATTCTAGTGAATTGTGCTATCTAAGTTTACCATGCAATCTGTTGCTCTAGTGTATATGTTCTATATGTCATGCAGTGTGGTGCTCACTTATTAACTATTTTGTTAATTAGTTGTCGTCTTCAGTTAACTGTTTGGTTCAATTCTGCAAATGTGATGTTCAATTCTTCAGGCTACAAGTTTTTAGTGTCTTCCATGTGAGAAATAAATCGAATTTATCTTTACAAAATACACGAGAAAGGAATACAATTGATATATTTCCAAGTTGTCAAGCATGCTTGGTTTGGTTATACATTGTGCAATGTGGTGCTCAGTTTTTCGGTTCATTTGTGTTGTGGTGTTTAGTTAACTATTTGGTTCAATTCTGCAATGCGATGTTCTATAGTTGTGTGTGCATTCTGTTATTGTATACCATGTGAGGAATAAATTGAATTTGGCTGTAGTAAATACATGAGAAACAAGTACAATTGCTATATTTCCAAGTTGTTAAGCATGCTTGGTTTGGTTAACTCTCTGAACTTCTATTAGGAGTATGTTATATTGTGCAATGTGGTGCTTAGTTAATGTTTGGTTCATTTGTCGTGGTGTTTAGTTAACTGCTTGGTTCAATTCTGCAATGCGATGTCCAATTGTCATGGGTAGAATTTTGTATTGTTGTGCATGTGAGGAATAAATCGAATTTGGCTACACTTAATACATGAGAAACATATACAATTGCTATATTTCCTAGTTCTTAATCATGCTTGGTTTGGATAAATGGGTTTTCCATGTGGCTTGAATTAATCTGATGAATCTGCAATGTGCTTATTTTTCATCACCATATTTTACTGATAGCATGCGAACCCTTACTTAACCTGATGACTAACTACCTTATATGTGTTGCAGGGAAACAATGGGAAGCACTGAGGTTTACAATCGAGGTTAGCACATGCACGGTCCATTGTCTAATAGCACATTATTGTGCAATTGCAGGAACCATTCTAATATTTAGGTTTTTAACAATTTGGTCTTGCACATGTAGGTCCTGCTGTTAGAGGATTTGACCCACTGTCCGACCCTTTTTGCATATGGGGAAATGAGTTGTCCATGAATATCAGTCAAGTCAAGAAAGTCAGAATGATTGTTAGGATAAAGAAATTAGCGACAAAAAACAACAAGATCTTTGTCTGCACAATGAAGAAGACATCAGTTCACTACAGGATGGTACTAACTATTATACCTTGCATTTTTTATTCATTTGCCCCATTTCCAATATAGAGAAGATATTTATGCACATCCTTGTTTTCAGGCCTTTCCAAAGCAGTTCACTGATGATTACCTCTCAAACCACCTATATGGTCAGGAAGCGAGGAAGGTATTCATACAACACCCACGGTTCAATATTGAAGTGTTCCTGAAGAGGACGAAGGATGGACGGCCAGTCATCCACGGGCACTGGCCTAAAGTTACAAAGACCTTCAACATCAATGAAGGCTCAATATTCGCCTTCTGCTTCAGCAGTTTTCCAGAAGAAATACATATGTCTATGTACCGTCTATGATGCTAATTTTGAAAGGTTATAGATGTTGCATTTGAAACTTGGTGCTGGTGTAGTTGTGTAATGGGATAGCTGAGTGCTGAAGCTATATGATGTTGTACTCTGATGTATTTCAGTTATGAAAATGAAATATATTGTGTGCTTGATATGAAATGTCAATTAGATTAATAAATGGATTATTAATAGTCAGATAATTAGCCTGCTAATTGGGTTTTTCTATTGCAAATGGTTATTGAGAAAACACAGTGTGCGATGCATTCAATAACGCACACAGTTTCTAGGAATAATCCATGTTAGATTAATGAACAATCACACACGACATCCTCTTGAAAACTGTTTGCGTTAGGCCACCTGGTGCAAATGTTTACCAAATAAAAATTGTGTGTGATTGACAGCCCTTGACACACAGTTTCTTCTACGCACCGTGTGTGATGCATTCAATAACGCAAACAATAAAATCTTAATACCGTGTGCAATGGAAATGCTATCACAAACGAATTAACAGTGAAAATTGTGTGTGATGTACTTGCGAACAGAAACATTTTGCTTGCAGCGGCTGTGTGGGATGTATATACGAACGGAAACATTTAGCGGTGACTGACTGTGTGGGATGTACTTACGACCGGAAATAATTCGCCTGTATAATTACATTTTTAGCACTACTATACGTATTTCCGTATTTGAGCGCTCGCCGGTCGCACACGACCTCATTTTGCCTAGCGTGTGTGCCAGGAGGGCATATTCCCGACGGTTTCTGGGCCGTGTGGGAAGGACCCCCCTATCGCCCACACTCACTAGGCGACAGTTCCAAATGATGCCGTGGAAAGGGGTTAAAAATCGTTTGTATTACAGCGACGCACACCAGTGATGGGACCTAATCATGCAACCAAGGACACAGATTTGAATATTCAACGAATTTATATGAGTTAGAGCATGTGCATGTAGTTCAAATTTTAATTATGCACATAAATTCATTGAAAACTCAATTAATGTATAAAAATATCCAAATGAACCCCGAAAAAATCCAAAAGTTAACACAACACTCCTGTTGTTCTATGTTGACACTAGAGAAAAAATTGAAATCAAGAAGAGGCAACTGTTGGGGAACGTAGCAGAAATTCAAATTTTCTACGCATCACCAAGATCAATCTATGGAGTTTACTAGCAACGAGAGGGAAGGAGTGCATCTACATACCCTTGTAGATCGTGAGCGGAAGCGTTCAAGAGAACGAGGTTGATGGAGTCATACTCGTCGTGATCCAAATCACCGATGATCCTAGCGCCGAACGGACGGCACCTCCGCGTTCAACACACGTACGGAGCAGAGACGTCTCCTCCTTCTTGATCCAGCAAGGGGGGAGGAGAGGTTGATGGAGATCCAGCAGTACCGGGATTCCAACAGGGCTTCGCCAAGCACTGCGGGAGGAGGGAGATGTGTCACGGGAGGGAGAGGGAGGCGCCAGGGCTTAGGGTTTGCTGCCCTCCCTTCCCCCCACTGTATATAGGGCCAAGGGAGAGGGGGGGCGCAGCCTTGGCCCTTCCTCCAAGGAAGAGTGCGGCCAGGGAGGAGTCCATCCTCCCCAAGGCACCTCGGAGGTGCCTTCCCCCTTTAGGACTCTTCCTTTATCTTATCTCTTGGCGCATGGGCCTCTTGGGGCTAGTTCCCTTGGCCCATATAGGCCAAGGCGCACACCCCACAGCCCATGTGCCCCCCCCCGGGGCATGTGGACCCCTTGGTGGACCCCCGGACCCCTTTCGGCACTCCCGGTACAATACCGATAATGCGCGAAACTTTTCCGGCGACCAAAACAACACTTCCCATATATAAATCTTTACCTCCGGACCATTTTGGAACTCCTCGTGACGTCCGGGATCTCATCCGGGACTCCGAACAACTTTCGGGTTACCGCATACTAATATCTCTACAACCCTAGCGTCACCGAACCTTAAGTGTGTAGACCCTACGGGTTCGGGAGACACGCAGACATGACCGAGACGACTCTCCGGTCAATAACCAACAGCGGGATCTAGATACCCATGTTGGCTCCCACATGCTCCTCGATGATCTCATCGGATGAACCACGATGTCGAGGATTCAATCAATCCCGTATACAATTCCCTTTGTCTACCGGTATGTTACTTGCGCGAGACTCGATCGTCGGTATCCCGATACCTTGTTCAATCTCGTTACCGGCAAGTCTCTTTACTCATTCCGTAACACATCATCCCGTGATCGACTCCTTGGTCACATTGTGCACATTATGATGATGTCCTACCGAGTGGGCCCCGAGATACCTCTCCGTTTACACGGAGTGACAAATCCCAGTCTCGATTCGTGCCAACCCAACAGACACTTTCGGAGATACCTGTAGTGCACCTTTATAGCCACCCAGTTACGTTGTGACGTTTGGTACACCCAAAGCATTCCTACGGTATCCGGTAGTTGCACAATCTCATGGTCTAAGGAAATGATACTTGACATTAGAAAAGCTCTTAGCAAACGAACTACACGATCTTGTGCTAGGCTTAGGATTGGGTCTTGTCCATCACATCATTCTCCTGATGATGTGATCCCGTTATCAACGACATCCAATGTCCATGGTCAGGAAACCGTAACCATCTATCGATCAACGAGCTAGTCTACTAGAGGCTTACTAGGGACATGGTGTTGTCTATGTATCCACACATGTATCTGAGTTTCCTATCAATACAATTCTAGCATGGATAATAAATGATTATCATGAACAAGGAAATATAATAATAACTAATTTATTATTGCCTCTAGGGCATATTTCCAACAGTCTCCCACTTGCACTAGAGTTAATAATCTAGTTCACATCACCATGTGATTAACACTCACAGGTCACATCACCATGTGACCAACATCCAAAGAGTTTACTAGAGTCAACAATCTAGTTCACATCACTATGTGATTAACACTCAATGAGTTCTGGTTTGATCATGTTATGCTTGTGAGAGAGGTTATTAGTCAGCGGGTCTGAACCTTTCAGATCCGTGTGTGCTTTACGAATATCTATGTCATCTTGTGGATGCTACCACGCGCTACTTGGAGCCATTTCAAATAACTGCTCTACTATACGAATCCGGTTTACTACTCAGAGTCATCCGGATTTCTGTCAAAGTTCGCATCGACATAACCCTTTACGACGAACTCCTTTCCACCTCCATAATCGAGAAAATTCCTTAGTCCACTAGATACTAAGGATAAGTTTGACCGCTGTTATGTGATCCATTCCCGGATCACTATTGTACCCCTTGACCAACTCATGGCAAGGCACACTTCATGTGCGGTACACAGCATAGCATACTGTAGAGCCTACGTCTAAAGCATAGGGGACGACCTTCGTCCTTTCTCTCTCTTCTGATGTGGTCAGGTCTTGAGTCTTACTCAATACTCACACCTTGTAACACAGCCAAGAACTCCTTTGCTGATCTATTTTGAACTCTTTCAAAATCATGTCAAGGTGTGGGTTCTTTGAAAGTATCATCAAGCATCTTGATCTATCTCTATAGATCCTGATGCCCAATATGTAAGCAGCTTTATCCAGGTCTTCCTTTGAAAAACTCCTTTCAAACAACCCTTTATGCTTTCCAGAAATTTTACATCGTTTCGGATCAACAATATGTCATTCACATATACTTATCAGAAATGTTGTAGCGCTCCCACTCACTTTATTGTAAATACAAGTTTCTAACAAACTTTGTATAAACCCGAAAACTTTGATCACTCCATCAAAGCGTATATTCTGACTCCGAGATGCTTGCTCTAGTCCATGGAAGGATCGCTGGAGCTAGCATACCTTTTAGCATCCTTAGGATCGACAAAACCTTTCTGATTGTATCACATACAACCTTTCCTTACGAAAACTGGTAAGGAAACTTGTTTTTGACATCCATCTGCCAGATTTCATAAATGCAGCGAATGCTAACATGATTCCGACGGACTTAAGCATCGCTACGGATGAGAAAATCTCATTGTAGTCAACTCCTTGAACTTGTGAAAATACTCTTTGCCACAAGTCGAGCTTCATAGACGGTAACATTACCGTCCACGTCCGTCTTCTTCTTAAAGATCCATTTATCTCAATGGCTTGCCGATCATCGGGCAAGTTCACCAAAGTCCATGCTTTGTTCTGATACATGGATCCTATCTCGGATTTCATGGCTTCTAACCATTTGTCGGAATATGGGCCCACCATCGCTTCTCCATAGCTCGTAGGTTCATTGTTGTCTAGCAACATGACTTCCAAGACAGGATCACGCATTACTCTGAAGTAGTACGCATCCTCCTCGTCCTACGAGGTTTGGTAGTGTCTTGATCCGAAGTTTCATGATCACTATCATAAGCTTCCACTTCAATTGGTGTAGGTGCCACAGGAACAACTTCCTGTGCCCTACTACACACTAGTTGAAGTGACGGTTCAATAACCTTATCAAGTCTCCACCATCCTCCCACTCAATTCTTTCGAGAGAAACTTTTCCTCGAGAAAGGACCCGTTTCTAGAAGCAATTACTTTTGCTTCCAGATCTGAAATAGGAGGTATACCCAACTGTTTTGGGTATTCTATGAAGATGCATTTATCCGCTTTGGGTTCGAGCTTATCAGCCTGAAACTTTTTCACATAAGCATCGCAGGCCCAAACTTTTAAGAAGCGACAACTTAGGTTTCTCTAAACGGTGTCGTATCAACGGAATTGCGTGGTGCCCTCTTTAAAGTGAATGCGGTTGTCTCTAATGCCTAACCCATAAACGATAGTGGTAATTCGATAAGAGACATCATGGTATGCACCATATCCAATAGGGCGCAGTTATGATGTTCGGACACACCATCACACTGTGGTGTTCCAGGCGGTATTAATCATGAAACAATTTCCACAATTTCATAATTGTGTGCCAAACTCGTAACCTCAGATACTCATCTCTATGATCATATCACAGACATTTTATCCTCTTGTCACGACGATCTTCAACTTCACTCTGAAATTACTTGAACCTTTCAATAATTCAGACTTGTGTTTCATCAAGTAAATACACTCAGCATCTACTCAAATCATCTGTGAAGTAAGAACATAACGATATCCACTGCATGCCTCAGCACTCATTGGACTGCCTACATCAAAATGTATTACTTCCAACAAGTTGCTCTCTTGTTCCATCTTACTGAAAATGAGACCTTTCAGTCATCTTGCCCATGTGGTATGATTTGCATGTCTCAAGTGATTCAAAATCAAGTGAGTCCAAACGATCCATCTGCATGGAGTTTCTTCATGCATATATACCAATAGACATGGTTCGCATGTCTCAATCTTTTCAAAAACGAGTGAGTCCAAAGATCCATCTACATGGAGCTTCTTCATGCGTTCTATACCAATATGACTCAAATGGAAGTGCCACAAGTATGTGGTATTATCATTACTATTTTATATCTTTTGGCACGAGCATGTGTATCACTGCGATCGAGATTCATTTTAGGTGCAAGACCATTGAAGGTATTATTCAAATAAACAGAGTAACCATTATTCTCCTTAAATGAATAACCGTATTGCGATAAACATAATCCAATCATGTTTATGCTCAACGCAAACACCAAATAACAATTATTTAGGTTTAACACCAATATCGATGGTAGAGGGAGCATTCGATGCTTGATCACATCAACCTTGGAAACACTTCCAACACATACGTCATCTCACCTTTAGCTAGTCTCTGTTTGTTCCGTAGCTTTTATTTCGAGTTACTAACACTTAGCAACCGAACCGGTATCTAATACCCTGGTGCTGCTAGGAGTACTAGTAAAGTACACATTCATATAATGTATATCCAATATACTTCTGTCGACCTTGCCTGCCTTCTCATCTACCAAGTATCTAGGGTAGTTCCGCTTCAGTGACCGTTCCCCTCATTACAGAAGCACTTAGTCTCGGGTTTGGGTTCAACCTTGGGATTCTTCACTAGAGCAGCAAATGACTTGCTGTTTCATGAAGTATCCCTTTTGCCCTTGCCCTTCTAGAAACTAGTGGTTTTACTAACCATCAACAATTGATGCTCCTTCTTGATTTCTACTTTCGCGGTGTCAAACATCGCGAATAGCTCAAGGATCATCATATCTATCCTTGGTATGTTATAGTTCATCACGAAGCTCTAATAGCTTGGTGGCAGTGACTATGGAGAACCATCACTATCTCATCTGGAAGATTAACTCCCACTCGATTCAAGCGATTGTGGCACTCAGACAATCTGAGCACATGCTCAACGATTGAGCTTTTCTCCCTTAGTCTGTAGGCTTAAGAAACTTGTCAGAGGTCTCATACCTCTTGACGTGGGCAGTAGTCTGAAATCCCAATTTCAGTCTTCGGAACATCTCATATGTTTTGAGATGTTTCAAAACCGTCTTTGGTGCCACAATTCTAAACCGTTAGTATCACGCACTGAACTATCACGTAGTCATCAAAACGTGTATGTCAGATGTTTCGCAACATCTACAGACGACGCTGAGGTTCAGCACACCGAGCGGTGCATTAAGGACATAAGCCTTCTGTGCAGCAATGAGGACAATCCTCAGTTCACGGACCCAGTCCGCATAATTGCTACTATCAACTTTCAACTAAATTTTCTCTAGGAATATATCTTAAACAGTAGAGCTAAATCGTAAGCTATGACATAATTTGCAAAGACCTTTTGACTATGTTCATGATAATGAAGTTCATCTGATTAATGAACTCCCACTCAGATAGACATCCCTCTAGTCATCCAAGTGATACATGATCCGAGTCAAACTAGGCCGTGTCCGATCATCACGTGAGACGGACTAGTCATCATCGGTGAACATCTCCATGTTGATCGCATCTACTATACGACTCATGTTCGACCTTTCGATCTCTTGTGTTCCGAGGCCATGTCTGTACATGCTAGGCTCGTCAAGTCAACCTAAGTGTTTCGCATGTGTTCCGAGGCCATGTCTTTACATGCTAGGCTCGTCAACACCCGTTGTATTCGAACGTTAGAATCTATCACACCCAATCATCACGTGGTGCTTCGAAACAACGAACCTTCGCAACGGTGCACAGTTAGGGGGAACACGTCTCTTGAAATTTTAGTGAGGGATCATCTTATTTATGCTACCATCGTTCTAAGCAAATAAGATGTAAACATGACAAACATCACATGCAAATCATAAAGTGACGTGATATGGCCAATATCATCTTGCGCCTTTGATCTCCATCTTTGAGGCGCGGCATGATCACCTTCGTCACCGGCATGACACCATGATCTCCATCATCGTGTCTTCATGAAGTTGTCTCGCCAACTATTACTTCTACTACTATGGCTAACGGTTAGCAATAAAGTAAAGTAATTACATGGCGTTTTCATTGACACGTAGGTCATACAATAAATTAAGACAACTCCTATGGCTCCTGCCGGTTGTCATACTCATCGACATGCAAGTCGTGACTCCTATTACAAGAACATGATCAATCTCATACATCACATATATCATTCATCACATCCTTTTGGCCATATCACATCACATAGCATACCCTGCAAAAACAAGTTAGACGTCCTCTAATTGTTGTTGCATGTTTTACGTGGCTGCTATGGGATTCTAGCAAGAACGTTTCTTACCTACGCAAAAGCCACAACGTGATATGCCAATTTCTATTTACCCTTCATAAGGACCCTTTTCATCGAATCCGATCCGACTAAAGTGGGAGAGACAGACACCCGCTAGCCACCTTATGCAACTAGTGCATGTCAGTCGGTGGAACCTGTCTCACGTAAGTGTACGTGTAAGGTCGGTCCAGGACGCTTCATCCCACGATGCCGCCGAATCAAGATAAGACTAGTAACGGCAAGTAAATTGATAAAATCAACGCCCACAACTACTTTGTGTTCTACTCGTGCATAGAAACTACGCATAGACCTAGCTCATGATGCCACTGTTGGGGAACGTAGCAGAAATTCAAAATTTTCTACGCATCACCAAGATCAATCTATGGAGTTTACTAGCAACGAGAGGGAAGGAGTGCATCTACATACCCTTGTAGATCGCGAGTGGAAGCGTTCAAGAGAACGGGGTTGATGGAGTCATACTCGTCGTGATCCAAATCACTGATGATCCTAGCGCCGAACGGACGGCACCTCCGCGTTCAACACACGTACGGAGCAGCGACGTCTCCTCCTTCTTGATCCAGCAAGGGGGGAGGAGAGGTTGATGGAGATCCAGCAGCACGACGGCGTGGTGGTGGAAGTAGCAGGATTCCAACAGGGCTTCGCCAAGCGCTGCGGGAGGAGGGAGATGTGTCACGAGAGGGAGAGGGAGGCGCCAGGGCTTAGGGTTTGCTTCCCTCCCTTCCCCCCACTATATATAGGGCCAACGGAGAGGGGGGCGCAGCCTTGGACCTTCCTCCAAGGAAGGGTGCGGCCAGGGAGGAGTCCATCCTCCCCAAGGCACCTCGGGGGTGCCTTCCCCCTTTAGGACTCTTCCTTTATCTTATCTCTTGGCGCATGGGCCTCTTGGGGCTGGTTCCCTTGGTCCATATAGGCCAAGGCGCACACCCCACAGCCCATGTGCCCCCCCCCCCGGCATGTGGACCCCTTGGTGGACCCCCCGGACCCCTTTCGGCACTCCCGGTACAATACCGATAATGCGCGAAACTTTTCCGGCGACCAAAACAACACTTCCCATATATAAATCTTTACCTCCGGACCATTCCGGAACTCCTCGTGACGTCCGGGATCTCATCCGGGACTCCGAAAAACTTTCGGGTTACCGCATACTAATATCTCTACAACCCTAGCGTCACCGAACCTTAAGTGTGTAGACCCTACGGGTTCGGGAGACACGCAGACATGACCGAGATGACTCTCCGGTCAATAACCAACAGCGGGATCTGGATACCCATGTTGGCTCCCACATGCTCCTCGATGATCTCATCGGATGAACCACGATGTCGAGGATTCAATCAATCCCGTATACAATTCCCTTTGTCTGCCGGTATGTTACTTGCCCGAGACTCGATCGTCGGTATCCCGATACCTTGTTCAATCTCGTTACCGGCAAGTCTCTTTACTCGTTCTGTAACACATCATCCCGTGATCAACTCCTTGGTCACATTGTGCACATTATGATGATGTCCTACCGAGTGGGCCCAGAGATACCTCTCCGTTTACACGGAGTGACAAATCCCAGTCTCGATTCGTGCCAACCCAACAGACACTTTCGGAGATACCTGTAGTGCACCTTTATAGCCACCCAGTTACATTGTGACGTTTGGTACACCCAAAGCATTCCTACGGTATCCGGGAGTTGCACAATCTCATGGTCTAAGGAAATGATACTTGACATTAGAAAAGCTCTTAGCAAACGAACTACACGATCTTGTGCTAGGCTTAGGATTGGGTCTTGTCCATCACATCATTCTCCTAATGATGTGATCCCGTTATCAACGACATCCAATGTCCATGGTCAGGAAACCGTAACCATCTATTGATCAACGAGCTAGTCTACTAGAGGCTTACTAGGGACAGGGTGTTGTCTATGTATCCACACATGTATCTGAGTTTCCTATCAATACAATTCTAGCATGGATAATAAATGATTATCATGAACAAGGAAATATAATAATAACCAATTTATTATTGCCTCTAGGGCATATTTCCAACAGCAACGGATATCGTTTCGTCCAGAAAGGTGAAACGTTTCCTACCGTAACCATGAGGCTTGTTGCGAGAAGCTCTGGTTTGTGAGAAGCTTATACCCCAACCTGTGCCAAATGGGACAATATTTTTACCACTACATGTTGATGCCGTTCCATGATAGCATGTCAAGTTTCATGAACTTCACACGAGTTTTTGATTTACTAGAATTTTAAAACCATGTATCTCAATCTTAGCGGGCGAGCGACGGTAGCAAAGGTTTTTGACATCCATTCCCATTTCTTGCATGGGACCTAAGGTTGCAACCAAGGACACACATTTGATTTTTCAACCCGTTTATATGCACTGGAGCATGTGCATGTAGTTCAAATTTGAATTATGC
Organism: Triticum aestivum; assembly: GCF_018294505.1. NCBI lineage: Eukaryota > Viridiplantae > Streptophyta > Magnoliopsida > Poales > Poaceae > Triticum > Triticum aestivum. The sequence goes on along the minus strand of NC_057799.1, from coordinate 107,413,831 downwards.
ATGTGAATGCATAGAAAACTCAGTTAATGTATAAAAATGTCCAAGCGAACCCCGAAAAATTCCAAAAATTGAGACAACACTCCTGTTGTTCTATGTTGACACAAGAAAAAATTTGAAAGTAAGAAGACGCAACAAATATCGTTTTGTCCCCCAAGGTGGCATGTTCCCTACCGGAACCATCAGGCTTGTTGTGAGAGAAGCTCTGGTTTGCGAGAAGCTTATACCCAAACCTGCCCCAAATGGCACAATATTTTTACCACGGCATGTCGATGCCATTACATGATATCATGTCAAGTTTCATGAATTTCATACGAGTTTTTGATTTACTAGAATTTTAAAACCATGTATCTCAATGTTAGCGGTCGAGCGATAGTGTCAAGGTGTTTGACATTCATTCTCATTTCTTGCATGGGACCTAAGCTTGCAACCAAGGGCAAACATTTGATTTTGCAAACCGTTTTTTATGGACTGGAGCATGTGCATGTAGTTCAATTTTGCATTATGCACATAAATGCCTAGAAAACTCAGTTAACGTATAAAAATGTCCAAACGATCCCCGAAAAAATCCAAAATTTAACACGACACTCCTGTTGTTCTATGTTAACACCAGGAAAAAAATTGAAAGGAAGAAGAGGCGACGAATATCGTTTTGTCCACAAAGGTGACACGTTTCCCTAACAGAACCATGAGGCTTCTTGTGAGAAACTCAGGTTTGTGAGAATCTTATACCATAACCTGCCCCAAATGGGACAATATTTTTTACCCCAGCATATTGATGCCATTCCATGATAGCATGCCAAGGTTCATGAATTTCAGACGGGTTATGGATTTACTAGAATTACAAAAGCAAGTACCGCAACGTTTGCCGGAGAGCCACGGTGTCGTGGTGTTCGAAATTCATCCCCATTTCTTGCATGGGACATAAGCATAAACCCATGGACACATATATGATTTTACAACCTATGTTGGTGCACCGGAGCAAGTGCATGTAGTTTAATTTTGAATTGTGCACCTGAAATGGCTAGAAAACCAATTTAATGTATAAAATGTCCAAACGAACCCTGAATAATTCCAAAAAATTTACGACACACATATAGCTGCATGTTCACTGCAGATAAAAGTTCTAGCAATTCAAACACCCTCCATTGCCGCTGTGACCCCATTATGTAATTCAAATAAAGATGAAAAATCAAGTAGATCCCACACAGTTTATTATCACCAATTGTGTGAGATGCAGTACAAAATATCTTGGAGCACCGTCGGTGTATAGTACGCCTATGGCTTACGTGAGAAGGAGTGTTGGCTACAGTCCACAGCAGGCGTGTCAAGCACACTACCTCGCTCCCCAAATATCATTGCTCAGTTCAATCATCGCCGGTGATAGATGGGGACGTGGACCTGTCGTGAGGGCAACTTCGGAGGCCCAGTCTGGCAAGAGCGCGGCCGCAGCCGCCATGCGCGTGCTAACAAGGTGCATGAGTGCGGCCGCAATCTGCGACTGGGCAGCCAAGGAAGCCCAAATGGTCGTTGTTGCTTCTAAGGTAGTGGTAGCAATATCTACCTCGCGGATAGCATCTGGCGAGAGCGGCGCAGTAGCTGTCCATTTTGCAGCGGCGGCCTTAGCCCTGATGGAGGCCGCCCACGACCATGTCGAGGCCGCCCACACCCAGCTTGTGGCGGTCACCGCACAAATTGAACGAAGCTTCTCCGACAACAATCGGCAACCCATGGCCGAAGAGTTGGCAATCGCCGAGAGTGTTCGAGCAGCCGTCTGTTCCTCCGTCGCATACCTCGCCACGACGGAGCCCGTCCAAGCCAAGATCGCGGCTGCCCATGCCCAGCTCGTGGCGGCCTTTTCCAAAGAGATGGCGGACACGGATGGCGAGATGCTTGCCGAGTATGGTGCGATGGATGCCATGGAGCCCCTTCCCCAGGAGACCCGGCCGCGAGCTTGACATGGAGGAGGCGGTGGAGATCGACGAGCACCAGCCGTAGTAGTACTCTTTGTTTTGTTTAATTAAGAGCGTCGGTCTTTAATTTGTTAGAGTAATGTTCACGTCAGCTAGCTCTGTTTAATTGTTGAATGTGCCCGATTAAGAAGTGTGGGTGTGATGTAGTCCCTTTGTGTACCCAAATTATGCAATGACGTGGATGACCACTGTAACCAGGGAAATTCAAACCAAAATTTTTGACGTTCAAACTCATCACACATGGGTTAAGCTATCTGAATCGTTTGTGATGTTCACATATCGTACACAGTTTTGAATAAGGGACCGTGTGTGATGACACTTTGCGCGCCAGTTTTTTCGCTGAACCGATTCAAAATTTTCTGCTTCTCCGGAAATATCTACCTCCCCGCCCCCTCTCGCTTACCAAAAGCCACATTTCCCCTGTTTCCGCCTTCCTTTCCAAGTTGAAACCTTCACTCCTTGCTTGCAGCGTCGCCTCCTCACAGGCCACCCTCCTTCACACTGCTCGGCCTCGTCTATCCAGGCAGGTAATCCACACCCGACCCCCATCCTCCTCCTCCTTCCACATCCCACATGCCCCGACCGCCGCTGCGACATCTTCCACCCAAATCACCGACCCCTCAACCAAATAAGCGCCGCCCTAAGCCATGGTGCATGCAATATAGCAAGGAGCTCAAGGAGCATTTGGCAGCGGAGAAGCAAATCGCGGACACACACGCGGATGAGGTCGCGATGGCTGCCATTCGTGCCGACCCCCAGATCTTGGAGGAGCACCTCGCCATCGAGGCCTGTAACACCCTGGATTTTGCCCTTTTCTTTTTCTGGTGATTTTCTTGGATTTGTTGATTTGATTTGTTTTTCCGTGGCTATGTGGTTCTGAAACTTGGGAAGATCATGCCTTCCTAAGTTTTATAGTGGCTTGTCATCCTCATCATCAACCCAAGATCATGTCATTTTCATCCTTGGCCTAATCCAATATTCTTTTTTAGAGAATATTCCTTTTCTATTAAAGGAATAACCCTTTAAACCCTAGGTTGAGAAGCAACCTATATTTCTGTCACTCCCAAAATTCCCAAATAATTCTCATAAATTGTTTGGGTCATATCTTCCACAAATATGTCAAAATCCTTCCTTGGCATCATCAAAGATGATTCACAAATATTTATTTTCTGATTCTGCCATAAGTGGGGGGTTTGAGAAGGAAGTGTCATTTATCTTTGCTTAATTGATCCCATTTTTTGGACATCTTTTACTGTCCATATAATTGCCTCATGACAAAAATTAACTCAATTTGCCTAGTAAATATTCCTGAGCAAATTTTTAAAGTTCCTGTCCGAGGGAAGTCATCGTGAAGGAAGTACTAGCTAGGCACATCCAAATGAGTTAAAATTTTGCAAGGTCCTTCATATGATGAAATCATGACTCTCCACCAAATTTGAGCTCATGTAACTCATCTATGTGAGCTCAGCTCTAAATCTTAATTTCTGGTCAGATTTTCAGTTTGTGAAGCAACCATATTTTATCTTGCTTCATTTAAGCTGAAAATTTTCCAGGGCATTCTGCTATCCATATAAACTCCATCCACCAAGTTTTGCCTCATTTCATCTGGCCAATTGCCCTATGCAATTTTTCCAAGTTTCTGGTCCGAATAAAGCATCGTGAAGCAAGTGCTAGTGTGGTTCATCCAAATGGCCAGAAACTTTTTGGGCATCTTCATATCATCAAATAATTGGGCCATGCCCAATTTCAGCTCAATCCAATCAACTATCTGAGTGCATCGTCCAAATCTCTAATTCTGGCCATTATAGTGGTTTCTACAACAAGTACCATTTATCTTCATGCTAATGAGCTGCAAATTTGCAGAGGTAATCATCTTAGTGTGTGATCACACTATGCCAAAGCCCCGAGTCTATCTCCTTCTTTGTTTGTCTCCCCGCAGCACAAACACCTTGTTGTTCATATGTTTTGGTTCCACCTGCTAATCTCTTCTTTGCCCCTGGACCGATTTATTTCTTCATTTGGACTAAGGGCAGCAGGGTCTATCTACCAGACATGATTTGGCCGCTCGGAGTGCACCGTGTGCGCCAGTTCACGCGGTGACCACGGGGTGAACCAGCCAAAACTCGTGCTCTCGCACGTTGTCGCCGATGTTCCCGTCGTCTCGACCTCAAACCTTGTCCTGCAGCATCCCCGTGATCGACTGCACCGCCCTGCATCGCTGCCCCGTCCTGCATCGCTGTGGTGCGGTCGCCGTAGCCGCGCCCGTGCCACTAAACGCCTCTTTCCACCATTAGTGCACTGCTTGAGCTCGCCTGTGAGCTCTCGAAGCCTCCTCCGCGGCCTATATAAGGACCCCCAAGGTGTAACGCGGCTCCCAAGCCTCTCCCCATTCCTCATTTGCCCCCGGAGTCACCTAATCTCGCCGGAGTTCGTCGTTCGTTTTTGGTGTTCGCCCGAGTCCGAGCTAGTCCGGTCGCCCTAGGCCTCCTCTCCTCCTCTAGCCACCTCCACCGCACTCCCCACTCCTCCGCGGTTCGCCCCACCCCCTCGCCCCTCGCCGGAGACAGCCGTAGCATCGAGCATCACCACCACCAGCCGCCTCTGCTCCCCACGGTCCTCCTCCGCCCCCACATCCTCCTCTACTCCCCGGAGCCGGCCGACCCCCTGGACAGACACGCTGCGCCGCCCCGCACCCGCCGGTGGCCTCGGCCAGGCGGGAGACGGCCGGAGCCGCCCGGGCCCCTCGCCGGCGTTGCCCCTCCCCTGCTCCTCCTCTATCTCGATCGGGACAGAGGGAGGAGGAAGAAGACGAGGCCTGTGCCCCCCCTCCTTCCCTTGGGCCCCACAGGTCAGCCTCTGGGCGTTGACTTGGCCCCGGGCCCGCGTGGATTTAAGTGGAAACGTATTTTGGTAAGTACGTTTTCTTCTAAGAAAGTGTACTCTCGTTCTGCTTCGGGCTGAAATACGTTTTCTTTGCTCTAAAAGTGTATTCTCGTCTACTACGACTCTAGATGCGTTTTCCTTTTCAGAAAACATATTTGGCCTGAAGGCGCTTTCAGTTTTTCCTCCAGGGGCCTGTTTGCTGGAAAAAAATCACCGATAGGTCCCTGATCTTCTACACCTTATAACTCTGCAACCGTAACTCCAATTGAGGTGAAACCAATGCTCATTTCTTCGTCTCGTCGAGCTCTTGCCGTTGGGAACATTTTCATTAGGTGGTCCCATAGTGAAAATGACCATTTTCCCTTGTTTCTAATCAGACCCCTCCGAGAGAAAACCGTCCGGCGTTTCGTTCCGCGGCTTCACCGCACTTCTTCCCAAAGTATCCGTCACCCCCAAGCAAGCCACAATAGCCACTTGCATGATAGCCATGCAGTAGCCATGGTTTCTACTTAAATATTAATAAAAGTTTGCCTGTTATCTGTCTGCTTGTTTGCTACTACTGTCGTTGTTTCGGTTATGCTCGTGGTTTCATGTTCACCTTCATGCTATGTTCCGATGCATCTTGTTATCTTGTGCTACTTGCTAGTATCATGTTCACATGTCATGCTTGGTAGTAGTACATGCTGGTAGTAATGGTGTTCAGTCTGATGCATGTTTACCGTCTATTATCAAGTCCCGTTGCTATGCATGTTACTTTTCATCTAGTTGGTCACATGCTTACTTGGTAGTGTTCTTGCTATGGTATTGCATGGTATTTATTCATGATGCCAGCAGTCATGCTATGCTCATGTGTAGTGTTATGATCATGCTCGTTAGTATGCTATGCTCATTTGGTTAAATGCTTCATTATGTTGCACCTCCATGCTTATGTTGGTATCATGTTCATGCATTGTAGTTGCATCATGTCTTTGTATTACGGCTCAGCTTATTGCATTCAAGTTTAATCAGATAAAAATGAACTTGAACAACTGTTGGCTGAGTCATGGTGCCACTGAATCGAGCTTCCCAGTGCAACCACACTTGCCTTTATGGGAAGGACCTAACTGGGTCTATTGTCATGCCTCTCACCGATGCCTCCAACGAGGGAAGGTTATGGGCGCGCGCTACCCTCATCAGGTAGGCGGACATAAACCTTGTGTGCCTGTTGTTGTTGTTGTTGTTGTTATGGTACCTTGTCCCCGTTTGGGACCGATTATGTTTTGCCACGACGGTGGCCGTTGATTCCTTTGGTAGGCACGGGGCCACCCATGACTTAGCCCAAAGGGGAGTTGGTCGGAGTGGCCGGGAGATAGTCATGGGCAGTAGATCGGTTTTGCCGGAATGTCATTGGTCCACCTGAATGGGAGCGTGAGGCCATGGGTTCCGTGGTGTGGGTATAGTGTGCTAACCTCTACAGAGTGTGTGTTTAAATCTATCGACCCGCGGATAAGGGCCCACTGTGTAGTCGGTCACACTATGAGCCAACAACAATAATAACCTGATTAATAACAATCCAACCCCGGTTCGATGATGAGAAAGAGATAGGTTGTGATCGAGAGAGGATCACAAAGGTATCATTGATACCGAAGTTGGTCGCTATTTATGTGATCTCAAGATGATCACGATCGTATCGTGAATACCGATGTTGGTAAGTGTATGTATGAGATGGTTATGAGGTAACCGCCGAATAAGAGTAAGTTGGTGCATGATATGGTTTACCTGTTGCATGTAGTATCATCATGCTCATATGCTCATGCCATGCTAATGTTATTCTAGCCGTATCATGTTCAGTTGTGCATGCCATGTATCATGTTCATGATTGCTTTAACCTGCTAATGCCATGTTGTTGTTTGTCTTGACTACTTTTGGTTATTGTGAGCTTGCAAGTACATTCAATGTACTGACCCAGCGTGGCATGCCAGTTTGTAGGTCGTGCCTGGTTGCTTGCTTGTTTGGTATGGTTCCTATGTTCGCGAGCTAGGATAAACGTTCCAGCCAGAGTCCCTGCGGATTGGAGTCCATCATCAGCGTTCGTTGTTCCGCTACCAGTAGAGGTTCCCCTACCTCAAGTTGTTACGCTGCTTGCATAGAGCAACTGTGGTTGGTGTAGCATCGTCGTGCCAGTGTTATTCATTGTAATCCGGAGACCTTGTATTCCTATTCGTGTTGTAATAGAGAGCTGGTTTGTTCTAGGTTAAGCTGTGCTGTATTCCAGAAGACTTCACCTCGATCTCTGGGATGGAATACGGGCGTTCTAGTTTCTCTGAGCCGGCGTGCCACAGCACTTGTTATCAGAGCAGGTCTGGCTGTATAGCGTCCTAGTCCGCTGGAATGTTAGAAAATGGTAGTATAGGGTCTGGTTGTTGCCCTTGCTTGCTGCTTTTGGTTGTTGCATTTGTTTGCTGCATATAGTCTTATTCGGTTACCCCTAATCCCTGTTTCATGCGTAGATGGCGGTCAGCTTCCACGAGTTCAATGCCCTCCCCAGAGCTCCCGGTGCTGTTCCAATTGCGTTCAATCTCACTCCTGCACCTCTCAGCTTTGCCACCCTCCTTGGCGACATGTGACGTAGCATTTATCCTCGCGGAGATCCACCTCATTATCAAGTATTCTAGTTTTCTGCCGGAGGAAGAATCCTGGAGTATGTTGCTCATGTTCATCTGCGAGCCCCGATTCCTGTTGGTAAGCGCACCTACAGTTTCCATGGTGGTTATGGCGCTACTCCCGAGCGTGCCGTTCAGCTTGCCGCAACGGTAGGAATCATCGGTCTTCGTCATCGAGAGAGCATGGTGCAAGAGAGCCGTGCTTATCAGTATTATCCCACCATCGTCGAGAATCCTAAGCGGATCAAGTTCCCGCCTATCAACCCCCAAGAAGACCCGGCTAACTTCGCCATGTCCCGTTACATGATGGCCGGGTGCCTTCTTATTTCTGAATTAGTCTGTGACGCCATTCGATCCAGGAGATTGCTTTGTGCCACCCTACCTCAATCTCCGCCATCTTCTGCAACCCCTACGCCTCGTCCATCCGGAGTTTCAGAGTCAGCAGTTCCACTCGCTACTCCCTTTGCTTATTCATCATCTCCCGAGCGTTTGCTCAAGCGTAGGGTGTAGTCCTTCGCGTAGTGCATGTGCACCTAATGTAGTATCATGCTTGTGTGTGCTTGTGTGGAGTAGTTTTGTAGCTTGTTTGTTGTGCGCTTTATTGCAATCAATCATTTTCTCGTGCTTCTTTGTTTTGAATCTTCGATGTTACCCCCTTATGGAAATTGCTCATCAACCGACATCGGATCAGAAGAATTCGTGAGAAGTACAGATATACACCAAGGAACTCAGTTAAAAGCAATGTGATTTTTCAGCTGACAGCATTTTATTGCAGACATCCATCTGGATACAAAATATATTCTGCGCATACTTTCAGTAACAAGTACCCGGCAGAGGTACACCTTTATTGCATCAATAATTAGATAAGCAGGAGAACAAAATTGGATCCAAGTCCAACATGCATTTCAAGTCAAAGGTATGGTACGTACACAATGATTGATTCTGCCATAAGTCAAATTTGAAGAATGCGACACCCAGAAGTCAGTCCAAATATGCAATGAATTTAGCAAGGACAGTCAGACAATCCTTGTCATACAAGTAATCAGCTGCTGGAATGGCAAGAATATATATATGATATTTTATTCACAAAGGAAATCAGTCCAGTCCTTCTCCACAATTTATCAGCGAAGCGTACAAGACAAGATTCCCGGTCTGCATCAGTAGGGTATGAATGGATTCCCGTGCAAGATATACAGTCTTCTAAATAAGATACTGCAAGAAGCTTCTGGCATAAGGTGCTGAGACTTCCCTAGCAAGTCTTGAAGGGGGGAAGCTTATGAGGTACGGTATCCAGCCTTCCTTGGTAAGCTATCCGCCGAAAGCTTCGAGCACAAGCCATCCAGTCTTCCTCAGCATGATACCCCAGTGGCTTCCAAATGCAAGCTGCCCAATCTTCTTCAGTACGGCACTGGTACAAGATATTAAACAATGAATTGTCATCATATGGCAGTACATTCCAAGCGTCAGATCAGCAACAGTTGGGTCAGAAACAAGAATCAGTCAGAATAAAGGTATGCCTCAAGAATCAGATAGTTCTTCATACAATGAGTATGCTGCCAAGTTCATGCATGTCCTTCACACAAGGAAGAATTCATAGTACACAACCGACAACCTCACTGGATATGCAAGTGAAGGAAAACCAGTGGGTGATGCAAGAATCGACAAGCCTTGAAGAAAGACAACATTGAAGACAACTATCTTGGCAGTGGATATCAAGATCAGTCCCGCACACCCGACAAGGTGATGTTATTAATTTTGTCACTGTCAAGCATAGTCGGCAACAGTAATGAGATCCGTACAATCACGCGTGAACCGGATAAATATTCCGAGACTCGAGACCAAAGTAGGAATTGCAAGATATTGCACATGACAGTACTCAGGGCCACAAAAAAATCAAGGATATTGTAACACCCCAATTTTCAATTTGGATGTTATACATAGGTCATCATTTGCATATCATATTTTACTTGCATTTTTGGTTGTGATCCTAGAAATCTCAAGCAACTCAAGGACCCACGGAGAGAGTTGGGGATTTCATTTATTTTCATATTTGAATTTTTCTCAAATTTGAAAAAGAGGATCAAATTGATTTTAATAACTTTTCTCTCCGAAATATTTCCAAATATAAAAAATAAATTAGAGGAGATAAAATGACTTCTCCAAAATAAAACAAATGTTGGAGGGAAAATGTTAAAATCAAATAAATATTTTATTTGGATTTTATTGCTATTTTATTTGAATTAGAAAAGAATGTGCATTTTTGGCCAGAAAAATGTTCACTTTGTTCTAAATATTTTATTTAGACGGTGGAAATTGTTTTTGGCATTTTTAGAATTTTTTTTATATTTTATTAGGATTTTTCCTTCGGCAGAATTTATTAAAAACAACTCTTCGCTGCCCGACTCGGCCAAAGGCCCAGCCGAGCAGGGTCGCGCCCGCGCCGTTGCCGCCTCCCTGCGCAGGAGAGTCCCCGTCGCCGCCGCGTCCGAATCCGGCCGGGGCACGCCTCCCGAGGCCAACCCCAACCCGGCGCTCCCTCGCCCAAGTCACACCCCCGGCCCCTTTAAATAGCCGCGCTGCCCCGCCGCCCTCCCCACTCCGAGCCGCCGCTGCCGCTGCCGTCCGCCGCCCACAGCCGCCGCGCCGCCGCTGTCGCTCGCCGCTGCCGCTACTGCTGCACGCCGCCGCCGCTCGCCGCACCGCCCGCCGCCGTCGCCGATCGGATCCGCCGCCGACCGGTTTTGTTTCGGTTTTCGTTGGTTTATTTTGGTAAACCTTAGATCTAGTTCGTTCTTTTAATAGATCGGTTTTTCTACGGTTAGATCTATTCTGCGAACGTTCGTTCGTTTAGTTCTTATAACAAACGAATTCGTTCATTTGCCTCTGTTAGCGGACGTTCGTCCGATAGATTTTTATTTTTATTTTATTTTCGGCCAGGGACCTATCCATGATTATTTTTATCGCAGATTAGCCCGCGATCTTCCGACGTACGTAACTTTTTAACCGTTCGTCCAAATCCAGTGGAACCAACGCCAAAATCTTCGTCTCGAACCCCTCTATCCAGCTAAGTAACTTGAAAATGGTTTTGACACTTTAAAATTTGGTTTCAAGCCTATTTGAGTTGGATCTTCTTTTGATCGTAGTTTGAGTTTCGTAACTCCATTTCGATTGATTTTTTTTGCAAATGGAAGCTCTTCGGTTGAACTTTCAATTTGGATCTGTTCTCTTGAGTTTTACTCTTGCATCTATGGTTGAGTGCTTATGTATGCTATTGTTTGTTTGCGATAGAATTTCTAGAGTTTGAAGCGTGCTACTACGAGTCACTAGGTTTGCAAATCGTCAGCAAGGCAAGTAACACTTTGATCATATATCCCTTATTACCCAGTTTTTATGCATTAGATTTAATCCTCAAACATTGCATGAGTAGGACTTGATAACATGTGGGTATTGGGAAGTAGTTGATGAGGTAGAACCTATTGTCCTTTATTTCAAACCTTGGGAGTTACTTCTACATTATGCTTATATCGCTATGCTACGCTCGTAGACGTGGATTGGTGCGAGTGATTCACGACAAATGAGAGGTTTATAAATAACTTAAGTGTTTATTTAAGGTGGCTACTTTAATACACATCTAGGTGGATTATTTGTGGGCACCTGGGAATCCAGTGTTGTCCAAGGAGATCCCGTGGGATCCGTGTGATCATCCTATGGTTCGCCACCCAGGCTCAAAGGGATCATAAGATTATTCATGCTAGAAACTTCTGTGTGCAGCCACAAGCCATTATGGGCTCTGGCATAGTTGAGTAAGTTGTGGGAAACCTTTCCATGATGGGCTAGCAGATGTAGGGGATTGTAGGTGTACCGGCCTATCTATCGGTTAAGGGGACCTCTTCGGAAAGACTGTGTCTCGGTCAACCGTTTCTCAAACATCATGCAGTGTGAGAAATACAATGGAGGCGATCGAGTCTTGTGGGGAAAAGTGCGCAAACCTCTACAGAGTGTACAAACTAATCATGGTTAGCCGTGTCCTCGGTTATGGACATCTTGAGTATCTGGTACTTGAATTATTGTTTTGATCTCAACACTTTACTTAAATAATTTGATTGGGTTAATGATTATTATTTTGGGATTGAGATGGGGTTTCCATTCTCAATGTTTAACAACCACCATGATAGTTAAACAAAAGATATTCCTTTGTTGTAGGAAAAAATTAGCTTTATGCAAATGAAACCATAGAGCCTCCACCAGCCAAATATGCATATAGTTGTATGTGTTAATTGTTCATTATTCTACGGTGTTATTTTGCCAGCATATTCCATGTGCTGACCCGTTTCGGGCTGCAACGTATTATGTTGCAGACTTTTCAGACGATGAGTAAGGTGCGCTAGGTCGTTGTCGTGCACTCAACTATGTCGTTGGAGTTGATGGACTCATTTACCTTCGAAGCTTCCGCAGTTATCTTATTTTAGATGGCCTTCAACCATATTATTGTAATAAGTACTCTCTCTGAGACATTCGATGTTATTAAGTGTGTGATTAAAACTCTATTATAAATCCTCGAGTACTGTGTGTGACAGCATTACCGATCCAGGGATGACACTTATGCACAGAGATTTGACCATCTGAGGTCAGATTGCTACAAGATGGTATCAATGCACACGCTGACTGTAAGACAGGACCACTAGGATAAACCATAGGTTACTCTTCTCTTCTCATTTCTGACTCCTCTCTATTTCATTTCTATAGATGGCGGACCAGAGGAACAAGTTCACTCAACCAGATGATGACACTCCATTTGGACGACACCTGAAGGAAGCCACTAGGTACCTGAACATCAGAATACCAAGCTTCACCGAGACTTACACCGCCACTCCACCCAAAGAAGAGCGATGGACAGTCCGAGCATATATTCCAGGAAGGACATTCGCGCCAGTTACTGAACCCATAGAGTTTTCTTTCGATGCCCCAACCTGGAGTCTAGGGAAGAGCATGGCAGCTCACATCGCCATGGGACGCATCGGCGAGATATACCACCAGGATCTTAAGGACACCATCTACCAGCTTTGTGGACGCCGAGATGAGCAATGGGAGATGATCAGCACCAGGAGGGACAGGTCCATTGCAGCCTTCATCCAGGAGCTAAACCAGCACATTCGTCGCCAGGAGAACCAAATGTGCGCCAGCATGCTAGACCTGAAGAAAGTGATGATCAAGAACACGGAGCTTGAAGAGGAACTCAAGTCTACACGCGACGGATACGAGGAGGAAATCGCAATACTACTAGAAAAGAATGATGACCTGACAAGGAAGCTAGGAGTATTCATGGGAGACCCCGCGCCGGGTGGAGATGACAACCAGCCCGAGGATTACATCATCATCGACGACACCGACTTCGATCCTGACAGTAGTGATGATGATTACGATAACGAAGCTGGAGCGGATATCATGGAGTCTTCCACCGATCAAAATTTCTGGATGACCACCATATTATCAGTAGTATTCCCCCATGTATATAGTATTAGTCCTAGTATTTTTGTAACGTTAGTTAGATCGCTTGTATGCCCTTACTTTGAATTGAGTGGTGTGATATGACTGTGTTTGCCTCATGTGCATATGGGTAGTGATTTCTCTTTAGACCTCAATCTATTCTAATATCTCCCCTCTAAACCCCATCAGATGCCTCCGAGACGTGACACCGGATTCGTTTTCCCACCGGAGCTCACTCAGTTGATCCAACAGCAGAATGCCTTGATGCAGTTGCTAGTCCAGAACCAAGGCAACAACAACATCAACAACCCACCGCCACCACCTCCAGTTGACAACTTAGCCCGTTTTCTGAGATTGAATCCACTTCCAGTAGCACCGAGCCGATTGTTGCTGATGACTGGCTACGCGGGATTGGAAGGGAGTTGACCACCGCAGGTTGCACAGATTCTGAGAAGGTGCGATTTGCCGCACACCAACTGGATGGACCCGCAGCCTCATGGTGGGAAAATTTCACCACCACTTTCCCCATAGCCACTGTCACTTGGGATCAGTTTCAGCAAGCATTCCACACCGCACATGTTTAAGCTGGATCCATGAGCATGAAGAAGCGTGAGTTTCGCAACTTACGCCAGGGAAATCATACTGTGGGGCAGTATGTGGATGAGTTCAGCAAGTTAGCTCGCTATGCCCCAGATGATGTGGCCACAGATGCCGCAAAATGGGAGAAGTTTATGGAAGGACTAAATGATGAGCTTAGTATGCAGTTGATGGTGGCAACATTTGCTAACTACCAGGAGTTGGTAGATAGAGCCCTTATGATTGAAGGAAAAAACAACAGATAGAGAGCCGCAAAAGGAAGTATGGACAGGGGAAATACAATACAGGACCTCAGCAGAAGCCTCGCTTTACCCCGAACTCGGGAGGACATACTCACCATAACCATGGAGGCCACACTCACAATGGAGGAAGTTCGCATAACCATAGTGGCCCTAGGAATGGGAATGGGAATGGAGGAAGCAGTAGTCAGAACCGTTCAAACCTAGCAACACCCGCTAAGAAAGATCTGAGTCATGTCACTTGTTACAAGTGCGGGAAGAATGGGCACTACGCAAATGATTGTTCTGAGTTGAAGAATGGCAATGGAAATGGAAGCTCTAGAAAGAAGCCCAATCCCTTCACCAAAGGTCAGGTGAACCACATCAATGTGGAGGAAGTTCAACACCAGCCAGACGCGGTTATCGGTAAGTTTTTGGTTAAGTCATTTACCGCTCTTGTTCTTTTTGACACTGGTGCATCGCATTCATACATATCAAAGGGATTTGTGGATAAGTATAAGTTGCCCACTAAAGTTCTTAAGACACATATGTTAGTAAGCTCGCTAGGAGCAGAGCATATGGCAAGCAGAGGATGTTTTCAGTTGCCAGTGACCATAGGCCAACATGTTTTCCCATCAGACTTAATAATCTTGGAATCGCAAGGATTGGATGTAATATTGGGTATGGATTGGCTATCGAAGTATGGAGGAAAGATTGATTGTGCTAGTAGGTCGATACTACTCACCACCCCGGAAGTAAAGATGATCAAGTATGTATCCAGGCATGCGCCAAGAAGAACCCAAGTGAATTCCCTCTCGGGAGTTGTTCAAAAAGAAGTGCCTATTGCGAAGGAATACCCGGACGTATTTTAGGAGGAACTACCAGGCATGCCGCCAGATCGAGATATAGAATTTTTGATAGAGTTGTTGCCAGGCACTGGGCCAATTTCAAAGAGACTGTATCGGATGCCCGTAAACGATCTGGAGGAAATTAAGAAGCAGATTAAGGAGTTATTAGAGAAAGGCTACATTCGATCAAGTTCGTCACCTTGGGGAGCCCCAGTGCTCCTAGTTGAGAAGAAAGATGGATCTTTGAGAATGGTTGTTGACTACCATGCATTGAATGAAGTGACGATCAAGAACAAGTACCCGCTACCGATGATCAATGATTTGTTTGACCAGCTGCAAGGAGCTAAAGTATTCTCCGAGATCGATCTGCGATCAGGATACCACCAGTTGAAGATCCGAGAACAGGATATACCAAAGACAGCTTTCACCACTCGGTATGGGTTATATGAGTACACGGTTATGTCATTTGGATTGAACAATGCCCCTGCCTATTTCATGAGTATGATGAATAAGGTATTCATGGAGTTCTTGGATAAGTTTATTGTGGTGTTCATTGATGATATTCCGGTATACTAGAAGAATGAAGAAGAGCACAAGGAGCATTTGCGTTTAGTTCTCGAGAAGCTCAGGGAACATCAGCTATATGCCAAATTTAGCAAATGTGAGTTTTGGTTGAAGGAAGTCGGATTTCTTGGACATGTTATATCAGGAGAGGGTATAGCAGTAGATCCTACCAAGGTTCAGTTAGTCACAGAGTGGTTGGCACCCACCTCAGTTGGAGAGATCCGCAGTTTTCTCGAACTCGCAGGATATTACACGAGATTCATTGAGAATTTTTCCAAAATTGTGAAGCCCATGACAGAGTTATTGAAGAAGGACACCAGGTTCAAGTGGACCGAAGAGTGTGAGGCCAGTTTTCAGGAGTTGAAGAAATGGTTGGTTACAGCCCCAGTGCTGATTCTTCCGGATATACGTAAGGATTTCCAAGTGTATTGCGACGCTTCTCGCTTAGGGCTTGGAGGTGTACTTTGCTACCTCTTGAGCACTGCGTTGGTTTTCCCTTGAAGAGGAAAGGGTGATGCAACAAAATAGCGTAAGTATTTCCCTTAGTTTTTGAGAACCAAGGTATCAATCCAGTAGGAGGCTCCACGCAAGTCCCTCGTACCTACACAAACAAACAAGAACCTCGCAACCAACGTGATAAAGGGGTTGTCAATCCTTTCACTGTAACTTGCGAAAGTGAGATCTGATAGAGATAATAAGATAAGATAAATATTTTTGGTATTTTTATGATATAGATTGGAAAGTAAAGATTGCAAATAAAGATAGATCGGAAACTTATATGATAAAAGATAGACCCGGGGGCCATAGGTTTCACTAGTGGCTTTTCTCAAGATAGCATAAGTATTACGGTGGGTGAACAAATTACTATCGAGCAATTGATAGAAAAGTGCATAGTTATGAGAATATCTAGGCATGATCATGTATATAGGCATCACGTCCGCGACAAGTAGACCGACTCCGGCCTGCATCTACTACTATTACTCCACACATCGACCGCTATCCAGCATGCATCTAGAGTATTAAGTTCATAAGAACAGAGTAACGCATTAAGAAAGATGACATGATGTAGAGGGATAAACTCAAGCAATATGATAAAAACCCCATCTTTTATCCTCGATGGCAACAATACAATACGTGCCTTGCTGCCCCTGCTGTCACTGGGAAAGGACACCGCAAGATTGAACCCAAAGCTAAGCACTTCTCCCATTGCAAGAAAGATCAATCTAGTAGGCCAAACCAAACTGATAATTCGAAGAGACTTGCAAAGATAACCAATCATACATAAAATAATTCATAGGAGATTCAAATATTTCTCATAGATAAACTTGATCATAAAACAACAATTCATCGGATCTCGACAAACACACCACAAACAGAGTTACATCGAATAGATCTCCAAGAAGATCGAGGAGAACTTTGTATTGAGATTCAAAGAGAGAGAAGAAGCCATATAGCTAATAACTATGGACCCGAAGGTCTGTGGGAAACTACTCACAACTCATTGGAGAGGCTATGGTGTTGATGTAGAAGCCCTCTGTGGTCGATTCTCCCTCCTGCGGAGCACCGACGAAGGCTCCAAGATGGGATCTCGCGGATACAGAAGGTTGCGGCAGTGGAAATAGGTTTTCGTGGTGCTCCTGGATGTTTTCGGGGTACGTAGATATATATAGGCGAAGGAGGTAGGTCAAGGGAGCCACAAGGGGCCCACGAGGGTGGGGGCACGCCCACCCCCCTAGGGCGCGCCTTGCACCCTCATGGCCGCCTCGGCTGCTTCTTGACGTCCACTCCAAGTCTCCTGGATTGCGTTTGTTCCAAAAAGATCGCCCCCAAAATTTTCATTCCGTTTGAACTCCGTTTGATATTCCCTTTCTTCGAAACACTGAAATAGGCAAAAAAATAGCAATTCGGGCTGGGCCTCCGGTTAGTAGGTTAGTCCCAAAAATGATATAAAAGTGTAAAGTAAAGCCCATAAACATCCAAAACAGGTAATATAATAGCATGGAACAATCAAAAATTATAGATACGTTGGAGACGTATCAAGCATCCCCAAGCTTAATTCCTGCTCGTCCTCGAGTAGGTAAATGATAAAAACAGAATTTTTGATGTGGAATGCTACCTAGCATATTCTCAATGTAATTTTCTTTATTGTGGCATGAATGTTCAGATCCAAATGATTCAAAATAAAAGTTCATATTGACATAAAAATAGTAATAATTCAAGCATACTAACAAAGCAATCATGTCTTCTCAAAATAACATGGCTAAAGAAAGTTTATCCCTACAAAATCATATAGTTAGGCTATGTTTCATTTTCATCACATAAAAATACTCCCATCATGCACAACCCCGGTTTCAGCCAAGCAATTGGTTCATACTTTTTAACGCGCTTCAGCCTTTTTCAACTCTCACGCAATACATGAACGTGAGCCATGGATATAGCACTATGGGTGGAATAGAATATGATGATGGAGGTTGTGTGGAGAAGACAAAAAAGGAGAAAGTCTCACATTGACGAGGCTAATCAACGGGCTATGGAGATTCCCATCAATTGATGTCAACATGAGGAGTAGGGATTGCCATGCAACGGATGCACTAGAGCTATAAATGTATGAAAGCTCAAAAAAAGAAACTAAGTGGGTGTGCATCCAACTTGCTTGCTCACGAAGACCTAGGGCATTTTGAGGAAGCCCATCGTTGGAATATACAAGCCAAGTTCTATAATGAAAAATTCCCACTAGTATATGAAAGTGACAACAGAAGAGACTCTCTATCATGAAGACCATGGTGCTACTTTGAAGCACGAGTGTGGAAAAGGGTAGTAACATTGTCCCCTTTTTTTGGGCCTTTCTTTTTTTATTTGGCCTTTCTTTTTTTTGCCTTTCTTTTTTTGGCCTTTTTATAAGGGACAATGCTCTAATAATGATGATCATCACACTTCTATTTATTTACAACTCAAGAATTACAACTCGATACTAGAACAAGATATGACTCTATATGAATGCCTCCGGCGGTGTATCGGGATGGGCAATGAATCAAGAGTGACATGTATGAAAAATTATGCGTGGTGGCTTTGCCACAAATACGATGTCAACTACATGATCATTCAAAAGCAATATGACAATTATGGAGCGTGTCATAATAAATGGAATGGTGGAAAGTTGCATGGCAATATATCTCGGAATGGCTATGGAAATGCCATAATAGGTAGGTATGGTGGCTGTTTTGAGGAAGATATAAGGAGGTTTGTGTGTGATAGAGCTTATCATATCATGGGTTTTGGATGCACCGGCGAAGTTTGCACCAACTCTCAAGGTGAGAAAGGGCAATGCACGGTACCGTAGAGGCTAGCAATGATAGAAAGGTAAGAGTGCGTATAATCCATGGACTCACATTAGTCATAAAGAACTCATATACTTATTGCAAAAGTTTTATTAGCCCTCGAAGCAAAGTACTACTACGCATGCTCCTAGGGGGGAGGTTGGTAGGAGTTAACCATCGCGCGCCCCCGACCTCCACACATAGGAAGGCAATCAAAAGAGCACCCCATGCAACAAATTTGTTACACAACTTTTACCATACGTGCATGCTACGGGACTTGCCAACTTCGACACAAGTATTCCTCAATTTCATAATTACCCAACTAGCATGACTCTAACATTACCACCTTTATATCTCAAAACAATTATCAAGCATCAAATTGATCATAGCATCCAATTCACTTCCTATGATAGTTTTTATTATACCCAACTTGGATGCCCATCATTCTAGGACCAATTTTATAACCATAGCAAATACCATGCTGTTCTAAAAGACTCTCAAAATAATATAAGTGAAGCATGAGAGATCAATAATTTCTACAAAATAAAACCACCGCCGTGCTCTAAAAGATATAAGTGAAGCACTAGAGCAAAATTGTCTAGCTCAAAAGATATAAGTGAAGCACATAGAGTATTCTAATAAATTCTAAATCATGTGTGTCTCTCCCAAAAGGTGTGCACAGCAAGGATGATTGTGGTAAACTAAAAATCAAATACTCATATCATACAAGACGCTCCAAGCAAAACACATATCATGTGGCGAATAAAAATATAGCTCCAAGTAAAGTTACCGATAGACGAAGACGAAAGAGGGGATGCCTTCCGGGGCATCCCCAAGCTTAGTCTTTTGGTTGTCCTTGAATTATCTTGGGGTGCCTTGGGCATCCCCAAGCTTAGGCTCTTGCTACTCCTTATTCCATAGTCCATCAATTCTTTACCCAAAACTTGAAAACTTCACAACACAAAACTCAACAAGAAATCTCATGAGCTCTGTTAGTGCAAGAAAGAAAAACCACCACTTAAGGTACTGTAATGAACTCATTATTTATTTATATTGGTGTTAAACCTACTGCATTCCAACTTCTCTGTGGTTCATACCCCCCGATACTAGCCATAGATTCATCAAAATAAGCAAACAACACACGAAAAATAGAATCTGCCAAAAAAAGAACAGTCTGTAGCAATCTGTAACTTTCGAATACTTATGGAACTCCAAAAAATCTAAACCAAATTTTTGGACGTGAGGAATTTGTCTATTAATCATCAGCAGAAATAATCAACCTAAAATCACTCTCCAGTAAAAAATGGGATCTAATCTTGTGAGCGCTAAAGTTTCTGTTTTTTACAGCAAGATCATAAAGACTTCATCCAAGTCTTCCCAAAGGTTCTACTTGGCACAAACACTAATTAAAACATAAAACTACATCTAAACAGAGGCTATATGAATTATTTATTACTAAACAGGAATAAAAATAAAATTGGGTTGCCTCCCAACAAGCGCTATCGTTTAACGCCCCTAGCTAGGCATAAAAGCAAGAATAGAACTAAGTATTGCCATATTTGGTATTCAATTCATAAGTGGCTCTCATAATAGATTCATAAGGTAATTTGATTTTCTTTCTAGGAAATTGTTCCATGCCTTTCCTTAATGGAAATTGGAATCTAATATTTCCTTCCTTCATATCAATAGTTGCACCAATCGTTCTAAGGAAAGGTCTACCAATAATAATAGGACATGAAAGATTTCTTTCTATATCAAGAACAATAAAATCTACAGGCACATAATTCCTATTTGCAACAATAAGAACATCATAAATCCTTCCCATAGGTTTCTTAATAGTGGAATCCGCAAGGTGCAAGTTTAAAGAGCAATCATCAAAATCACGGAAACCTAGCACATCACATAAAGTTTTTGGAATCGTGGAAACACTAGCACCCAAATCACACAAAGCATAGCATTCATGATCTTTAATTTTAATTTTCATAGTAGGTTCCCACTCATCGTAAATTTTTCTAGGGATAGAAACTTCTAATTCAAGTTTTTCTTCATAAGATTGCATCAAAGCATCAACGATATGTTTAGTAAAAGCTTTATTTTGACTATAAGCAAGAGGAGAATTCAACACTGATTGCAAGAAGGAAATAAAATCTATTAAAGAACAATTATCATAATTAAATTCCTTGAAATCCAAAATAATGGGTTCATTGCTATGTAAAGTTTTGACCTCTCCAATCCTATTTTTACCAAATTTAGCATCAAGATCTAAAAACTCTTAATCATTGGAACATTGTTTAACTAAAGTTGACTCATCTCCAGTCCCATCATTATCAAGATTCATATTGCAAAACAAAGATTTAATAGGGGACACATCAATCACTTTTAGATCTTCATCATTATTATCATGAAAACTAGAAGAACACGCTTTTATAAAGCAATCTTTCTTAGCACGCATTCTAGCGGTTCTTTCTTTGCACTCATCAACGGAAATTCTCATGGCTTTGAGAGACTCATTGGTATCATGCTTAGGTGGAATAGATCTAAATTTCAAAGAATCAACATCAAGAGAAATTCTATCCATGTTCCTAGCCAATTCATCAAGTTTAATCAATTTTTCTTCAAGCAAAGCATTGAAATTCTTTTGAGAGATCATAAATTCTTTAACACTACAATCAGAGGGTATCTTACTAAAATTTCCATAAGAGTTGTTGTAGGAATTACCATAATTATTAGAGGAATTACTAGGAAACGGCCTAGGTTTAAAGTTTCCTCTATAAGCATTGTTACCAAAATTATTCCTACCAACAAAATTCACATCCATAGATTCATTATTATTCTCAATCAAAGTAGACAAAGGAATATAATTAGGATCAATAGGAGCACTCTTAGTAGCAAAAAATTTCATAAGTTAATCCATCTTTCCACTCAAAACATTAATCTCTTCTATCGCATGAACTTTTTTACTAGTAGATCTTTCGGTGTGCCATTGAGAATAATTTAACCATAATATTATCTAGGAGTTTAGTAGCTTCTCCTAAAGTGATTTCCATAAAGTGCATCCCGCGGCGAAATCTAAAAGATTTCTAGAAGCAAAATTCAATCCGGCATAAAAAATTTGTATGATCATCCATAAATTCAAACCATGTGTAGGGCAATTGCGAATCATTAATTTCATTCTCTCCCAAGATTGTGCGACATGTTCATGATCAAGTTTCTTAAAATTCATAATATCGTTTCTAAGATAGATGATCTTAGCGGGAGGAAAATACTTAGAGATAAAAGCATCTTTGCACTTATTCCATGAATCAATACTATTTTTAGGCAAAGACGAAAACCAAGTTTTAGCACGATCTCTAAGTGAAAATGGAAATAACTTCAATTTAACAATATCATTATCCATGTCTTTCTTCTTTTGCATATCACACAAATCAACAAAGTTGTTTAGATGAGTAGCGGCATATTCACTAGGAAGGCCAGAGAATTGATCTTACATGACAAGATTCAACAAAGCAGCATTGATTTCACAAGATTCAGCATCATTAAGAGGAGCAATCAAAGTGCTAAGGAAATCATTATTATTGGTATTAGAAAAATCACACAATTTAGTATTATCTTGAGCCATCATGACAAGCAATCCAACACACAAGCACACAAGAGGCGAGCGAAAAAGAGAGGCGAACAGGAAAGAGAGGGCGAATAAAACGTCAAGGGTCAAGTGGGGGAGAGGAAAACGAGAGGCAAATGGCAAATAATGTAATGCGAGGGAGATGAGTTTGTGATGGGTACTTGGTATGTCTTGACTTGAGCGAAGACCTCCTCGGCAATGGCGCCAGAAATCCTTCTTGCTACCTCTTGAGCACTACGTTGGTTTTCCCTTGAAGAGGAAAGGGTGATGCAGTAAAGTAGCATAAATATTTCCCTCAGTTTTTGAGAACCAAGGTATCAATCCAGTAGGAGGCTCCACGCAAGTCCCTCGTACCTACACAAACAAACAAGAACCTCGCAACCAACGCGATAAAGGGGTTGTCAATCCCTTCACGGTAACTTGTGAAAGTAAAGATTGCAAATAAAGATAGATGGGAAACTTATATGGTAAAAGATAGACCCCGGGGCCATAGGTTTCACTAGTGGCTTCTCTCAAGATAGCATAAGTATTACGGTGGGTGAACAAATTACTGTCAAGCAATTGATAGAAAAGTGCATAGTTATGAGAATATCTAGGCATGATCATGTATATAGGCATCACGTCCGCAACAAGTAGACAGACTCCTGCCTGCATCTACTACTATTACTCCACACATCGACCCCTATCCAGCATGCATCTAGAGTATTAAGTTCATAAGAACAGAGTAACACATTAAGAAAGATGACATGATGTAGAGGGATAAACTCAAGCAATATGATAAAAACCCCATCTTTTTATCCTCGATGGCAACAATACAATATGTGCCTTGCTGCCCCTGTTGTCACTGGGAAAGGACACCGCAAGATTGAACCCAAAGCTAAGCACTTCTCCCATTGCAAGAAAGATCAATCTAGTAGGCCAAACCAAACTGATAATTCGAAGAGACTTGCAAAGATAACCAATCATACATAAAAGAATTCAGAGGAGATTCAAATATTTCTCATAGATAAACTTGATCATAAACCCACAATTCATCGGATCTCGACAAACACACCGCAAAAAGAGTTACATCGAATAGACCTCCAAGAAGATCGAGGAGAACTTTGTATTGAAATTCAAAGAGAGAGAACAAGCCATCTAGCTAATAATTATGGACCTGAAGGTCTGCGATAAACTACTCACAACTCATCGGAGAGGCTGTGGTGTTGATGTAGAAGCCCTCCATGGTCGATTCCCCCTACAGCGGAGCGCCGGCGAAGGCTCCAAGATGGGATCTCGCGGATATAGAAGGTTGCGGCGGTGGAAATAGGTTTTCGCGGTGCTCCTGGATGTTTTCCGGGTACGTAGATATATATTGGTGAAGGAGGTAGGTCAAGGGAGCCACGAGGGGCCCACGAGGGTGGGGGGCGCGCCCACCCCCCTAGGGTGCGCCTTGCACCCTCGTGGCCACCACAGCTGCTTCTTGATGTCCACTCCAATTCTCCTGGATTGTGTTTGTTCCAAAAAGATCGCTCCCGAAGGTTTCATTCCGTTTGGACTCCGTTTGATATTCCTTTTCTTCGAAACACTGAAATAGGCAAAAAACAGGAATTCGGGCTGGGCCTCCAGTTAGTAGGTTAGTCCCAAAAATGATATAAAAGTGTAAAGTAAAGCCCATAAACATCCAAAACAGGTAATATGCCTCACGACAGCTTCGACCGCATGAAACAATAAAAAATTATAGATACCTAGAATCATACTTATGCAGGACGGAAGAGTTGTTTCATATGCCTCACGACATCTTCGACTGGATGAGTTGAATTATGCCACCCATGATTTGGAGTTAGCAGTCGTAGTGCACGCACTGAAAGACCTGGAGACATTTTCTTATTGGAAACCGTTGTGATGTATACACGGATCATAAGAGTTTGAAGTATATTTTCACGCAAAAGGAGCTGAATCTCAGGCAAAGGAGATGGTTGGAACTTATAAAGGATTATGATATGAAGTTGCACTATCATCCAGGAAAGGCCAATGTCGTAGTAGACGCTTTGAGCCGCAAGAGCTATGTTAACACTCTCGTAACCGGAGGATTACCGCAGGAGCTAGCTGATGAACTCCGGGAACTACAAGTGGAGATAGTACCAAGAGGTTTTGTTGCAGCAATGGAGGTACAGTCCACATTGTTGGGAAAGATTCGAGAAGCCTAGAAGGATGATAAGGAAATTTCTGAGATACAGGAGAGGATGAGCAAAGGAAAATCCGAGGATTTTCGTGAGGATGAGCACGAGACCATATGGTTTGAGGATCGTATATATGTGCCCACTGATCTGGAGATCAGGAAGTTAATATTTCAGGAAGCTCATGATTCACCATACTCGATTCACCCCTGAAACACCAAGATGTATTTGGATTTGAAGGAGCGTTTTTGGTGGACCAGTATGAAGAAGGATATTGCTGAGTATGTAGCCGTATGTGATGTATGTCAGAGAGTGAAGGAAGAACATCAGAAGCCATCAGGATTACTACAACCAATGTCGATACCTGAATGGAAGTGGGACAAGCTTGGCATGGGTTTTATCATCGGATTACCCAGCACCCGATCGGGATATGATTCTATCTGGGTAGTAGTCGATCATTTGACCAAAGTAGCTCACTTTATCCCCGTGAAAACCACCTATACGAGCGCAAAGTTGGCCAAGATATATATGACCAGGATCGTATGTCTGCACGGAGTTTTGAGGACTATCGTATCAGATAGAGGAACACAGTTTACCTCGAAGTTTTGGAAACAGTTGCACGAGACTTTGGGTACTAGGCTAGAGTTTAGTACAGCCTTTCATCCACAGACAGATGGGCAGACCGAGAGAGTCAACCAGATTCTGGAGGACATGTTGAGAGCTTGTGCACTAGACTATGGATCTTAGTTGGGATGACAATTTGCCTTACGCAGAGTTCTCATACAACAATAGTTATCAGGCTAGTTTGAAGATGGCACCTTTTGAAGCTTTGTATGGGACAAGGTGCAGGACACCGTTGATGTGGGATGAAGTTGGAGACTGTCAGTTGTTTGGACCAGATTTGATCAAGGAATCTGAGGAGAAGGTTAAGTTGATTCGAGATAGACTGAAGGTAGCTCAGTCCAGGCAGAAGAGTTATGCGGACACCAAACGCAAGGAGGTAGTCTATCAAATCGGAGACAAAACATATCTTCGTGTGTCAGCGCTCCGAGGTGTTAAACGATTTGGAGTTAAGGGAAAGTTAGCCCCGAGATTTGTAGGACCGTATCGAGTTCTGGAACGTATGGGAGAAGTGGCCTACAAATTGGAATTACCCGAAGGATTGTCAGGAGTTCATGATGTGTTTCACGTTTCCCAGTTGAAGAAGTTCCATGCAGAGATGGCCGATATTCCTCCGAGAGATACAGTGCCCCTGGAAGCCATTCAATTGGATAATGATCTGACCTATAAGGAGAAACCCGTCAAGATTCTCGAGTTTGCCAATCGAGTTACCCGAAGCAAGGTTATCAAGTTTTACAAAGTTCAGTATAGCCACCATACCGAGGGAGAAGCCACCTGGGAACGAGAAGAAGACCTACGCAAGGACCACCCACACCTATTTTCTAGCCAACCCGAATCTCGAGGGTGAGATTCATCTTAAGGGGGGTAGGTTTGTAACATCCCAATTTTCAATTTGGATGTTATACATAGCTCACCATATGCATATCATATTTTACTTGCATTTTTGGTTGCGATCCTAGAAATCTCAAGCAACTCAAGGACCCACGGAGAGAGTTGGGGATTTCATTTATTTTCATATTTGAATTTTTCTCAAATTTGAAAAAGAGGATCAAATTGATTTTAATAACTTTTCTCTCCGAAATATTTCCAAATATAAAAAAATAAATGAGAGGAGATAAAATGACTTCTCCAAAATAAAAGAAATGTTGGAGGAAAAATGTTAAAATCAAATAAAAAATT
Organism: Triticum aestivum; assembly: GCF_018294505.1. NCBI lineage: Eukaryota > Viridiplantae > Streptophyta > Magnoliopsida > Poales > Poaceae > Triticum > Triticum aestivum. The sequence goes on along the minus strand of NC_057799.1, from coordinate 107,387,724 downwards.
TATTTGGATTTTATTGCTATTTTATTTGAATTAGAAAAAATATGCATTTTGAAAAAATTGCATTTTAGGCCAGAAAAATGCTCACTTTGTTCTAAATATTTTATTTAGACGGTGAATATTGTTTTTGGCATTTTTAGAATTTTTTTATATTTTATTAGGATTTTTCTTCGGCGGAATTTATTAAAAGAAAAACTCTTCGCCGCCGGACTAGGCCAAAGGCCCAGCCGAGCCGGGCCGCGCCCGCGCCGCCGCCTCCTCCTCGCGCGGGAGAGTCCCCACAGCCGCCGCGTTCGAGTCCGGTCGGGGCACGCCTCCCGAGGCCGACCCCGACCTGGCGCCCCCTTGCCCAAGTCACACACCCCCTGTGACGCCCGGATAATTAAGCTACAGTAAATCTCTGCTAATGATGCCACGTCACCACTGTTACTGTTGATAAACTCGCATTGATTCAAATCCCCGTTAAAATTCAAATTGTAAAATAAAGTCAAATAAATTATTTCTTTAAGCAGTAAACTAAAATGTTCAAAGTGTGACAAATAATCCCTTGATATTTTTCATATTGGAACCAACCTCTCTTGAATTCCCAAAATGCCCCTGGGACTTAATTTTGTTCCAGCAGCAATTAAATTGTCCTTTTCAATTTCTAAAAACGCTTGAACAATTCCATTGGTCCTGAAACTTTTTAGGAAACACCACAATGTTGTGCCTGAATTATTTGCCAAGTTTCACATTCAACAAAAATCATTTGATGCCTTGATTCTATCCAAACAGTACCTATCCTTTTAACAGAAAAGTTTCTATATATAAAAAAGGGAAAGGCCAACCCCCACGTTCCCCCATGGGCCTCGGCCCACCAAGAAGCCCAGCTCCCCCCTAGCTGGCCCAACCCCCCACTCCCCAAACCCTAACCCCTCCCGATCCCCACTCCCCCACTCGCTCGCCCTCGCGCCTTCTCTCCAGTCCCCATCTGGATCGCCAGATCCGCCCCGACGACTGCCCCCTACAGCGCCCTAACGCCGGCACCACCGCAACGGTCGCCGCCGCCCCAACCACGTCGCCTCCCCCCGTTCTCTCCCCGACCTGGACGCCATCCGCCCCCGTTGCGCCCCGCCCTCAACGTTCCCCGCGCCGCCCCGACGCCCGTCACCTCCTCGACCCGACGCGCCACCTCGCCGCTCGCCGGACTGCCTGCCCCGCCTCTCCATCGCCGGACCGCCCCTGCACCTCCCTGAGCTCGCATGCGACCCTACCCGTGAGCGCCGTCTGCCCTCCTCTCTCCCCGTTGCCGGATCCGGCCCGCGCCCGCGCTCACGACGCCCCAGTCTCCCCGTCGCGCTCCCGCCTTCGCTCGCGCACCGGCTACGCCCGGGCTGTGCCCGTGCATGCGCCCCCACCCACTGCTGTAGCTGCAGCTACTGCACCTGCCCCCACGCCGCTAGCCCTGCAGCCATTCCTGCTGGCCCCGCCGCTCGCCGGCGCTGGCCGCCCCTCCCGCCGACCTCGCTGGCTGTCGGCGCCCCGTCGCGCCCCGCCTGGTCACGACCTCGCCCGCACGCCCGAGCGGGCTAAGCTCGGTTGGGTCAGCCCCGATGGGCGCCCGCGCCCGATAACCCCCTGCGCCCGTTAACCGCGTGGCCCTCTGGGCCACTGGAAACTGGGGACCGCAACCCCCCCAGTTTTGTTAAAAAAATGTTAATAAAAATAATTAATTAATTAATTAGTTAAATGGTTAATTAACTTAATTAATTAATCTAATAAACTAGATTAGTTAGTTAAATCAGTAATTAGTTAGCTGAGACAACGACAGGGGGCCCACCCCCTGTTGACCAGTCAAACGTTGACTGGGCAACCGGGACCCCTTGGTCCACCTGTCAGCCACTGGGTGCACTTTTGTGTACCCTGTGCTGGGTACACCTAGCATTTACTCTATATTTTCGAATTAAATTAAAATTGCAGAATATTATTAGAACTTTGAAAAATCATATAAAAAAATCCGTAACTCGGATGAAAATGTTTTGTACATGAAAGTTGCTCAGAACGACAAGACAAATCCGAATACGTGGTCCGTTTGCCCGCCACACGACCCTAGCATAGCAAGTGTTGAACTTTTTCCCTCCGGTTCATCTGTCTCACACAGGTCCAGAACCGGGAAAACATTCCTGGTTGAATTGTCCCTTCACCTATATCGCGTAGTACTACGTTAGAACACCCCTAGTACTGATTATTGCCTGTCATGTATCTGTTTGCTCTGCATTTACTGTTTCCTCCCCCTCTTCTCTCAGTAGAGCCCGAGACCGTTGTTGATGTCCCTGTGATCGACTACGTCGACGACGACCCCTTCTTCCCTTTCAGCGGAGCTTCCAGGCAAGCCCCCCCTTTGATCATCCAGATATCGCCCATTCCATTCTCTCATGCTTGCATTAGATTTTGCTATTGTTATTGTTTGCTCCTATTCTGATGCATAGCCTTCTTTTGTAACCTGCTCATTCTACCTTACCTGCTTATCCTAAACTGCATAGTATAGGTTGGTTAGTGATCCATCAGTGACCCCCACATTGTCCTTGTTGCCCCTGCTTCATCTTCGATGACTTGATCAACGTGATCGATGACCAGAGCCTGACACCTCACATCACATCACGCCCCTTTAGTTGCTCGACTCTGCGGAGCTACTATCGAGTGCCGAGGGTGATCCCTCATAACGCGCTCCTGTTGGAAATTTTGTACTGTAGCTATTCGGTCATGGTCAACAAGGGTGGTTCCTCGTTCACCATTCCCGACACGGCTCTATCGTGCAACACCTCAAGTGTGAACCTTGAGGGTGGATCCTCTTACGTTCACCTTGCTGATTACATCGAGTGGAATCCTCCGTGGGTGAGTCCTCGGGTTTTCCCCTTGATGTTTGGACACGCGGTTACCTTGAGTTTACTTGAGACCTTTGATGAAGTCAGGTCGGCCCTGAGGGGTACCCGCGAGGTGATGTGAAAGTCGGGCGGGCCCGTAGAGCACCCGCGAGTTTTCCATGTGGAACGGCCGGGCAGTCTGGGCCCTTGCCATAAGTCCACGAGACGGGGCGACGGGTCACATTATCGTGAGTCTCTGCTCGTCTCCGCGAGCCCCCAATGCACTAACAAGTTTGGGTATTTGTTCTGAGTTGGCCTCTGGCCTTTACACACTAACCACCACGCGAGAATAGTTATGGGCCTCGACATCGTAGTATCAGCCGAAGCTTTGTCAGACGTCCAGTTCAGCATCGTGGGCCTGTCGGGCCAGTGCCATCCAGTATGAGGTGGTGCTCGTCCCGGCTCGTCGCACAACGACCAGGAGTGCTGCGGGCGATGAGCCCAAGACCCCGGAGTGCTTAGGATGTAGAACGGCGGGGACCTCTCTGCTGAAACTAGGTAGGGCTGCGACGTGTTGATCTTCCGAGGCCGGGCATTGACCCCAGAAAGGTGTGTCTGGCCAGAGTGATCGAGCGTGTTGGGTAACGTGATGCACCTCTGCAGGGATGATATATATTCGAATACCGTGTCCATGGTAATGGACGTTCAGACTTGTATCCGGATCTTATATAACTAGAAATGGATACTTGAGATATGTGATGGATATGTGGCTCCGAGATTGCTTCCGCGCAGGGAGTCGAGGAAGGATCTCTGGGCGTTGATGTTACAACATGCTTGTTAAATATTAAAATGCTACTCTTTACTCTCCTACATGCTGCAAGATGCTCGGAGCTGCTTGAAGATGCTAGTCTTCGATAGGCTAGTCCTTCCCCCTCTATTCTGGCATTCTGCAGTTTAGTCCCCAGATACAAACCTTCGATTTGATACCAATGCATACTTAGTATAGATCTGATGCTTGCGAGTACTTTGGATGAGTACTCACGGTTGCTTTGCTACCCCTTTTCCGCCTTCTTTCTTCTTTCCGGTTGATGCAACCAGATGATGGATCCCTGAGCGAGATGCCACCACCGACGGATACTGCTATGGGGAGACCGCCGACGACCAGGAGTAGTTAGGAGGTCCCAGGCAGGAGGCCTTGCCTCTTCGATCGTGTTGATTTTGTGCTAGCCTTCTTAAGGCACCCTTGTTTAACTTATGTCTGTACTCAGATATTGTTGCTTCCGCTGACTCTTGTGTATCGAGCTTGTATTCGAGCCCTCGAGGCCCCTGGCTTGTAATATAAAGCATGTATGCTATTATTTGTGTTTAGAGTTGTGTTGTGATATCTTCCCGTGAGTCCCTGATCTTGATCGTACACATTTGCGTGTATGATTAGTGTACGATCGAATCGGGGGCGTCACAAGTTGGTATCAGAGCCGACTGCCTGTAGGATCCCCCTTTCCAACTCCTTGGCCGAAGTTGTGTCTAGTCTTTGAAAAACTGATTTACTAACATGGTTGTGTGGCTTACGGGTCCACGTCGCCAATTGGGTGGTATTAGGATCTTTTATTCCTCGTCTATAATCTGGGAATCTGATCTCTCTTCCATTCTGGTTAAATGATTTTGCTAACTCTATCTCTAGGTTCTCGTAAATACTTTCTCCCGGAGAGCCCCTCAATCTAGATGATTACTTGGTGCATCGGAAGATTCTGAAGATAATCTCCGACGTTTTCCCGAGACCCTTGTGCCCTTCGCCGTTGCGATCCCTACCACCGATAAATCCTTATGGGTAACTACCTATATTGTCGTTCATAGCTTCATCCCCAGTTGCTCTTGTTATTACAAGTTACCCTGAATTTCTCCTTATTGTTCCGAGAATACCTTCTGCCCACTGCCTTGCAGTTCCTTGCCGCATGAATACCCCTACGAATAATTACTTGTTCTTATCGAGTATCCGTTCATCCCTAGTTATTCTTATGCTTCGTAAGATACTTTGTAATACAATCGGAGTTTTCGATGACCTCTGTTGCCTATTGCTCTAGAAGGTCTTACATGCCTACACTCTGGTTAATTCCATATGCCTAGCTGTATCCATTGACGTCCTTTCTCATTATCATTTTGAGTCTTTCGGTTTGATATGTTTGTGAATAGTCGCAATCATCAGTTGATCCTTATAGATTATCTTTGCGGCTCAGACGTCTTCCTGAACATGAGCTAGTTCTCGGCCAATCAGATTGCCATCGTTTGTGCCCTAAGTCTATTCAACTTATCCATCCTTGAACAGAGCGTTTGCTTCTGATCCCTTGATTTTGGAAATCGTAATTTTGTGCATTTGAGCCTTGAATTAGTCAGTTGTTTCTACAACCTTGTGAACTTTTCCTCGGATACGTGATGCCTTTGGTAAATCCCCTACTTTTGTGTCAACCATGCTCTACCTCCGAGCTTGAGTTATTTATTCCTAAAGGTTGTGGTATAGCTTCCTAAGATGCCCTAGAGGGTTGAACCTACGCCTTCCGTCCGTGTGAACCCGAAGATTATGCGGGTTATATCTATTGGCGTTTCTTCAAAAATAATAATAATATTCAATTCTACAACTTCTTCGAAAGCAAGAAGTGAATGGAAGGTTATGCATTAGAGAAGTGGGAGTCGACCTTGAACCTTTGTGTTCATGCCCACGGACCCGATGTGGAACTTATCATGGAAGCTTCTTGTTATAATAATAATCCCCTTGTGATCTGTCCATCTTGTATCTATGTTTGGTCCTTTGCATCCGTGGTTTCGACCATATTGTTCTTCTTTGATCCCATTTCTCAGACAAGTTAAAGTACATGTCCTCTTCAGATCATTTCACATGTCCAACCTCTAAATTGATCTACCTTCGAGTATTACCCACTGGTATCTCGAGAATATCACGGAACTACATAACTTCTTATGAGTTCTTCAAATAACTATTATTTCTCGCCGATTCCAATTTTCCACGGGTTCTGAGTTGTTAGACACTTGAGAACACCAATAACTGAATCGAGTCTACACTTTCCCTTCCATTGTTTTGTTTAACCTTTCTTGTAACCTAACCAATCTGAGCAGTGATAATTCCCTGCTTATGTATACACCTCAGTGTACAAGCTCTGTCTGTAAGACCTTGTTACTATTGTTGATGACATTCCGGTTGCCACCGATGGATGAGAACTTTGCCTATTGGTCCGCCTCGTCTTAACGAGCAGAAAAATGGTTCTCTTCGTCCCTCGCCCTTGGTACCAACGTTGTTGCCAACATAATTGATAGGTTGTCCTCTGATCTGCCTTGCTATCATGATCGTGCAAATGTTAGCACCCTTCCTGATTTTAACCCACATGGTGGGCCAATAACCCACAGTTCCACAGGATCGAAACCTGACTCTTCTATACATCCCTGTTTTCAAAGTTATCCCTCGCGCTTGGCTTCATATGTAATTCACGAGCCACCTTCCTTGTGATCTGTTCTGGTATCAGACACAATACTTATTCTCATTGCTCTGAACCCGTTTCACCCTCTGTTTCAGGCAACGAACGATTGCCTACCCGCTTGAAGCTTCTTATTGCTCCTCCTTACCTTGCTCTCGATGACTTTCTGGAATTCAACTCGAGAGATGCCTCTATGCCACGTTCACCGAGATAGCCCCCAGGTACCTATCTTGTGTTGAGCTCCGTCCTTCCCGAGCCTTTCCCCCTTACTCAACCCCTTAAATCTCGGGACGAGATTTCTTGTAGTGGAGGAGATTTGTGACGCCCGAATAATTAAGCTACAGTAAATCTGTGGTAGTGATGCCACGTCACCACTGTAACTGTTGGTAAACTCGCATTGATTCAAATCCCCGTTCAAATACAAATTGTAAAATAAAGTCAAATAAACTATTTTTTCAAGCAGTAAACTAAAATGTTCAAAGTATGACAAATAATACCTTGATATTTGTCATATTGGAACCAACCTCCCTTGAATTCCCAAAATGCCCCTGGGACTTAATTTTGGTCCAGAAGTAATTAAATTGTCCTTTTCAATTTCTAAAAAAGCTTGAACAATTCCATTGGTCCTGAAACTTTTTAGGCAACACCACAATGTTGTGCCTGAATTATTTGCCAAGTATCACATTCAACAAAAATCATTTGATGCCTTGATTCTATCCAAAACAGTACTTATCCTTTTAACAGAAAAGTTTCTATATATAAAAAAGGGAAAGGCCAACCCCCACGTTCCCCCATGGGCCTCGGCCAACAAGCAGCCCAGCTCCCCCTGGCTGGCCCAACCCCCCTCGCCTAATCCCCCCACTTCCCGAACCCTAACCTCTCCCGATCCCCACTGCCCCACTCGGTCGCCCCCGCGCCTCTCTCCCCCCATCTGGATCGCCAGATCCGCCCCGACGACCGCCCCCTGCAGCGCCCTAACGCCGGCACCATCGCAACGGTCGCCGCCGCCCCAACCACGTCGCCTCCCCCCGTTCTCTCCTCGACCTGGACGCCATCCGCCCCCGTTGCGCCCCGCCCTCAACTTTCCCGGCGCCGCCCCGACGCCCGTTGCCTCCTCTACCCTGACGCGCCACCTCGCCACTCGCCGGACTGCCCTGCCCCGCCTCTCCATCGCTGGGCCGCCCCTTCACCTCCCCGAGCTCGCACGCGACCCTCTCCATGAGCCCTGTCTGCCCTCCTCTCTCCCCGTTGCCGGATCCGGCCCGCGCCCATGCTCACGACGCCCCAGTCTCCCCGTCACGCTCCCGCCTTCGCCCGCGCACCGGCTACGCCCGGGCTGCACCCGTGCGTGCGCCCCCACCCACTACTGCAGCTGCAGCTACTGCTGCTACCCCCATTCCGCTGGCTCTACAACCATTCCTGCTGGCCCCGCCCCTCGCCTGCGCTGGCCGCCCCTCCCCCCGACCTCGCTGGCTGCCGGCGCCCCGTCGCCCCCCGCCTGGTCACGTCCTCGGCCCCACGCCCGAGCGGGCTAAGCTCCGTCGGGTCAGCCCCGATGGGCGCCTACGCCCGATAACCCCCCTGCGCCCGTTAACTGCGTGGCCCCCTGGGCCACTCGCAACCGGGGCCCGCAACCCCCCAGTTTTGTTTAATAAAAATAATTATTTAATTAATTAGTTAAATGGTTAATTAACTTAATGAATTAATCTAATAAACTAGATTAGTTAGTTAAATCAGTAATTAGTTAGCTGAGACAATGACAGGGGGCCCACCACCTGTTGACCAGTCAAACGTTGACTGGTCACCCGGGACCCCCTGGTCCACCTGTCAGCCACTGGGTGCACTTTTGTGTAACCTGTGCTGGGTACACCTATCATTTACTCTTTATTTTTGAATTAAATTAAAATTGCAGAATATTATTAAAACTTTGAAAAATCATATAAATAATCCGTAACTCGGATGAAAATGTTTTGTACATGAAAGTTGCTCAGAACGACGAGACGAATCCGAATACGTGGTCCGTTTGCCCATCACACGACCCTAGCATAGCAAATGTTGAATATTTCCCCTCCGGTTCATCTCTCTGACACAGGTCTGGAACCGGGAAAACATTCCCGGTTGAATTCCCCCTTCACCTATATCGCGTAGTACTGCGTTAGAACACCCCTAGTACTGCTTATTGCTTGTCATGTATGTGTTTGCTCTGCATTTACTGTTTCCTCCCCCTCTTCTCTCCGGTAGACCCCGAGACCGTTGCTGATCTCCCTGTGATCGACTACGTCGACGATGACCCCTTCTTCCCTTTCAGCGGAGTTTCCAGGTAAGCCCCCCCTTTGATCATCCCGATATCGCCCATTCCATTCTCTCATGCTTGCATTAGATTTTGCTATTGTTATTGTTTGCTCCTATTCTGATGCATAGCCTGCTTTTGTAACCTTCTCATTGTACCTTACCTGCTTATCCTAAACTGCTTAGTATAGGTTGGTTAGTGATCCATCAGTGACCCCTACATTGTCCTTGTTGCCCCCGCTTCATCTCCGATGACTCGATCAACGTGACCGATGACCAGAGCCTGACACCTCACATCACATCACGCCCCTTTAGTTGCTCGACTCTGCAGAGCTACTATCGAGTGCCGAGGGTGATCCCTCATAACGCACTCCTGTTGGAAATTCTGTAGTGTAGCTATTCGGTCGTGGTCAACGAGGGTGGTTCCTCGTTCACCATTCCCGATACGGCTCTGCCGTGCAACACCTCAAGTGTGAACCTTGAGGCTGGATCCTCTTACGTCACCTTGCTGATTACATCGAGTGGAATCCTTCGTGGGTGATTCCTCAGGTTTTCCCCTTGATATTTGGACACACGGTTACCTTGACTTTACTTTAGACCTTTGATGAAGTCGGGTCGGCCCTGAGGGGTACCCGCGAGTTGATGTGAAAGTCGGGCGGGCCCGTAGAGCACCCGCGAGTTTTCCACGTGGCACGGCCGGGCAGTCTGGGCCCTTGCCGTAAGTCCACGAGACGGGGCGACGGGGTCACATTATCGTGAGTCTCTGCTCGTCTCCCCGAGCCCCCAATGCACTAACAGGTTTGGGTATTTCTTCTGAGTTGGCCTCTGGCCTTTACGCACTAACCACCACGCGAGAATAGTTATGGGCCTGGACGTCGTAGTATCAGCCGAAGCTTTGTCAGACGTCCAGTTCAGCATCGTGGGCCTGTCGGGCCAGTGCCATCCAGTATGAGGTGGTGCTCGTCCCGGCTCGTCGCACAACGACCCGGAGTGCTGCGGGCGATGGGCCCAAGACCCCGGAGTGCTTAGGATGTAGACCGGCGGGGACCTCTTTGCTGAGCCTGGGTAGGGCTGCGACGTGTTGATCTTTCGAGGCCGGGCATTGACCCCAGAAAGGTGTATCCGGCCAGAGTGATCAAGCGTGTTGGGTAACGTGGTGCACCCCTGCAGGGAAGATATATATTCGAATACCGTGTCCACAGTAATGGACGTTCAGACTTGTATCCGGATCTTATATAACTAGAAATGGATACTTGAGATATGTGATGGATATGTGGCTCCGAGATTGCTTTCTCGCAGGGAGTCGAGGAAGGATCTCTGGGCATTGATGTTACAACATGCTTGTTAAATATTAAAATGCTACTCTTTACTCTCCTACATGCTGCAAGATTCTCGGAGCTGCTTGAAGATGCTAGTCTTCGATAGGCTAGTCCTTCCCCCTCTATTCTGGCTTTCTGCAGATTAGTCCCCGGATACAAACCTTCCATTTGATACCAATGCATACTTAGTGTAGATCTGATGCTTGCGAGTACTTTTGATGAGTACTCACGGTTGCTTTGCTACCCCTTTTCCCCCTTCTTTCTTCTTTTCGATTGATGCAACCAGATGGTGGATCCCTGGAGCGAGATGCCACCACCGACGGATACTGCTATGTGGAGACCGCCGACGACCAGGAGTAGTTAGGAGGTCCCAAGCAGGAGGCCTTGCCTCTTCGATCGTGTTGATTTTGTGCGAGCCTTCTTAAGGCACCCTTGTTTAACTTATGTCTGTACTCAGATATTGTTGCTTCCGCTGACTCTTGTGTATCGAGCTTGTATTCGATCCCTCGAGGCCCCTTGCTTGTAATATAAAGCTTGTATTATTTTATTTTTGTTTAGAGTTGTGTTGTGATATCTTCCCGTGAGTCCCTGATCTTGATCGTACACATTTGCGTGTATGACTAGTGTACGATCGAATCGGGGGCGTCACAAGTTGGTATCAGAGCCGACTGCCTGTAGGATCCCCCTTTCCAACTCCTTGGCCGATGTTGTGTCTAGTCTTTGAAAAACTGATTTACTAACATGACTGTGTGGCTTACGGGCCCACGTCGCCAATTGGGTGGTATTAGGATCTTTTATTTCTCATCTATAATCTGGGAATCTGAACTCTCTTCCAGTCTGGTTAAATGATTTTGCTAACACTAACTCTAGGTTCTCGTAAATACTTTCTCCCGGAGAGCCCTTCAATCCAGATGGTTACTTGGTGCATCGGAAGATTCTGAAGATACTCTTCGATGTTTTCCCGAGACCCTTATGCCCTTCGCTGTTGCGATCCCTACCACCGATAAATCCTTATGGGTAACTACCTATATTGTCGTTCATACCTCCATCCCCAGTTGCTCTTGTTATTACAATATACCCTGAATTTTTCCTTATTGTTCCGAGAATACCTTCTACCCACTGCCTTGCAGTTCCTTGCCGCATGAATACCCCTACGAATAATTACTTGTTCTTATTGAGTATCCGTTCATCCCTAGTTATTCTTATGCTTCCTAAGATACTTTGTAATACAATCCGAGTTTTCGATGACCTCTGTTGCCTATTGCTCTAGAAGGTCTTACATGACTGCACTCTGGTTAATTCCATATGCCTAGCTGTATCCATTGACGTCCTTTCTTATTATCATTTTGAGTCTTTCGATTTGATATGTTTGTGAATAGTCGCAATCATCAATTTATCCTTATAGATTATCTTTCCGGCTCAGACGTCTTCCCGAACAGGAACTGGTTCTCGGCCAATCAGATTGCCATCATTTGTGCCCTAAGTCTATTCAACTTATCCATCCTTGAACAGAGCGTTTGCTTCTGATCCCTTGATTTTGGAAATCGTAATTTCGTGCATTTGAGCCTTGAATTAGTCAGTTGTTTCTATAACCTTGTGAACTTTTCCTCGGATACATGATGCCTTTGGTAAATCCCCTGCTTTTGTGTCAACCATGCTCTGCCTCCGAGCTTGAGTTATTTATTCCTAAAGGTTGTGGTATAGGTTCCTAAGATGCCCTAGAGGGTTGAACCTACGCCTTCCCTAATCCGTGTGAACCCGAAGATTATGCGGGTTATATCTATTGGCGTTTCTTCAAAAATAATAATAATATTCAATTCTACAACTTCTTCGAAAGCAAGAAGTGAATGGAAGGTTATGCATTAGAGAAGTGGGAGTCGACCTTGAACCTTTGTGTTCATGCCCACGGACCCGATGTGGAACTTATCATGGAAGCTTCTTGTTATAATAATAATCCCCTTGTGACCAGTCCATCTTGTATCTATGTTTGGTCCTTTGCATCCGTGGTTTCGACCATATTGTTCTTCTTTGATCCCATTTCTCAGACAAGTTAAAGTACATGTCCTCTTCAGATCATTTTACATGTCCAACCTCTACATTGATCTACCTTCGAGTATTACCCACTAGTATCTCGAGAATATCACGGAACTACATAACCTCTTATGAGTTCTTCAAACAACTATTATTTCTCGCCGATTCCAATTTTCCACGGGTTCTGAGTTGTTAGACACTCAAGAACACCAATAAGTGAATCGAGTCTACACTTTCCCTTCCATTGTTTTGTTTAACCTTTCTTGTAACCTAACCTATCTGAGTAGTGATAATTCCCTGCTTATGTATACACCTCGGTGTAAAAGCTCTGTCTGTAAGACCTTGTTACTATTGTTGATGACATTCCGGTAGCCACAGATGGACGAGAACTTTGCCTATTGGTCTGCCTCGTCTTAACGAGCAGGAAAATGGTTCTCTTCGTCCCTCGCCCTTGGTACCAACATTGTTGCCAACATAACTGACAGGTCACCTCTGATCTGCCTTGCTATCATGATCGTGCAAATGTTAGCACCCTTCCTGATTTTAACCCACATGGTGGGCCCATAACCCACAGTTCCACAGGATCGAAACCTGACTCTTCTATAACTCCCTGTTTTCAAAGTTATCCCTCGCGCTTGGCTTCATATCTAATTCACGAGACACCTTCCTTGTGATCTGTTCTGGTATCAGACACAATACTTATTCTCATTGCTCTGAACCCTTTTCACCCTCTGTTTCAGGCAACGAACGATTGCCTACCCGCTTGAAGCTTCTTATTGCTCCTCCTTACCTTGCTCTCGATGAATTTCTTGAATTCAACTCGAGAGGTGCCTCTATGCCACGTTCACCGAGATAGCCCCCAGGTACCTATCTTGTGTTGAGCTCCGTCCTTCCCGAGTCTTTCCCCCTTACTCCACACCTTAAATCTCGGGACGAGATTTCTTGTAGTGGAGGAGATTTGTGACGCCCGGATAATTAAGCTACAGTAAATCTCTGCTAATGACGCCACGTCACCACTGTTACTGTTGATAAACTCGCATTGATTCAAATCCCCATTCAAATTCAAATTGTAAAATAAAGTCAAATAAACTATTTCTTCAAGTAGTAAACTAAAATGTTCAAAGTGTGACAAATAATCCCTTGATATTTGTCATATTGGAACCAACCTCTCTTGAATTCCCAAAATGCCCCTGGGACTTAATTTTGGTCCAGCAGCAATTAAATTGTCCTTTTCAATTTCTAAAAATGCTTGAACAATTCCATTGGTCCTGAAACTTTTTAGGCAACACCACAATGTTGTGCCTGAATTATTTGCCAAGTTTCACATTCAACAAAAATCATTTGATGCCTTGATTCTATCAAAAACAGTACTTATCCTTTTAACAGAAAAGTTTCTATATATAAAAAAAGGGAAAGGCCAACCCCCATGTTCCCCCATGGGCCTCGGCCCACCAAGCAGCCCAGCTCCCCCCTGGCTGGCCCAGCCCCCCTCGGCTTATCCCCCCACTCCCCGAACCCTAACCTCTCCCGATCCCCACTCCCCCACTCGCTCACCCCCGCGCCTCTCTCTCCCCCATCTGGATCGCCAGATCCGCCCCGACGACCGCCCCCTGCGGGGCCCTAACGCCGGCACCACTGCAATGGTCGCCGCCGCCCCAACCACGTTGCCTCCCCCCGTTCTCTCCCCGACCTGGACGCCATCCGCCCCCGTTGCGCCCCCCCTCAACGTTTCCGGCGCCGCCCCGACGCCCGTCGCCTCCTTGACCCGGACGCGCCACCTCGCCGCTCGCCGGACTGCCCTGCCCTGCCTCTCCATCGCCGGACCGCCCCTGCACCTCCCTGAGCTTGCACGCGACCCTCCCCGTGAGCCCCGTCTGCCCTCCTCTCTCCCTGTTGCTGGATCCGGCCCGCGCCCGCGCTCACGACGCCCTAGTCTCCCCGTCGCGCTCCCGCCTTCGCCCGCACACCGGCTACGCCCGTGCGTGCGCCCCCACCCACTACTGCAGCTGCAGCTACTGCTGCCCCCACGCCGCTGGCCCTGCAACCATTCCTGCTGACCCCGCCGCTCATCGGCGCTGGCCGGCCCTCCCCCTGACCTCGCTGGCTGCCGGCGCCCCATCGCGCCCCGCCTGGTCACGACCTCGCCCCCACGCCCAAGCGGGCCAAGCTCCGTCGGGTCAACCCCGATGGGCGCCCGCGCCCGATAACCCCCCTGCGCCCATTAACCGCGTGGCCCTCTGGGCCACTGGCAACCGGGGCCCGCAACCCCCCAAGTTTTGTTTAAAAAATGTTAAGAAAAATAATTATTTAATGAATTAGTTAAATGGTTAATTAACTTAATTAATTAATCTAATAAACTAGATTAGTTAGTTAAATAAGTAATTAGTTAGCTGAGACAATGACAGGTGGCCCCACCCCCTGTTGACCAGTCAAACGTTGGCTAGTCAACCGGGACCCCCTGGTCCACCTATCAGCCACTGGGTGCACTTTTGTGTACACTGTGCTGGGAACACCTAGCATTTACTCTTTACTTTCGAATTAATTTAAAATTGCAGAATATTATTAAAACTTTGAAAAATCATATAAAATAATCCGTAACTTGGATGAAAACGTTTTGTACATGAAAGTTGCTCAGAACGATGAGACGAATCCGAATACGTGGTCTGTTTGCCCGCCACACGACCCTAGCATAGCAAATGTTGAACTTTTCCCCTCCGGTTCATCTCTCTAACACAGGTCCGGAACCGGGAAAACATTCCTGGTTGAATTCCCCCTTCACCTATATCGCGTAGTACTGCGTTAGAACACCCCTAGTACTGCTTATTGCTTGTCATGTATCTGTTTGCTCTGTATTTACTGTTTCCTCCCCCTCTTCTCTCCGGTAGACCCCGAGACCGTTGCTGATCTCCCTGTGATCCACTACGTCGACGACGACCCCGTCTTCCCTTTCAGCAGAGCTTCCAGGCAAGCCCCCCCTTTGATCATCCCAATATCGCCCATTCCATTCTCTCATGCTTGCATTAGATTTTGCTATTGTTATTGTTTGCTCCTATTCTGATTCATAGCCTGCTTTTGTAACCTTCTCATTGTACCTTACCTGCTTAGTATAGGTTGGTTAGTGATCCATCAGTGACCCCCACATTGTCCTTGTTACCCCCGCTTCATCTCCGATGACTCGATCAACGTGATCGATGACCAGAGCCTGACACCTCACATCACATCACGCCCATTTAGTTGCTCGACTCTGCAGAGCTACTATCGAGTGCCGAGGGTGATCCCTCATAACGCACTCCTGTTGGAAATTCTGTAGTGTAGCTATTCGGTTGTGGTCAACGAGGGTGGTTCCTCGTTCACCATTCCCGATACGGCTCTGTCGTGCAACACCTCAAGTGTGAACCTTGAGGGTGGATCCTCTTACGTTCACCTTGCTGATTACATCGAGTGGAATCCTTCGTGGGTGATTCCTTAGGTTTTCCCCTTGATGTTTGGACACACGGTTACCTTGACTTTACTTGAGACCTTTGATGAAGTCGGGTCGGCCCTGAAGGGTACCCGCGAGTTGATGTGAAAGTCGGGCGGGCCCGTAGAGCACCCGCGAGTTTTCCATGTGGCACGGCCGGGTAGTCTGGGCCCTTGCCGTAAGTCCACGAGACGGGGCGACGGGGTCACATTATCGTGAGTCTCTGCTCGTCTCCGCGAGCCCCCAATGCACTAACAGGTTTGGGTATTTGTTCTGAGTTGGCCTCTGGCCTTTACGCACTAACCAACATGCGAGAATAGTTATGGGCCTCGACGTCGTAGTATCAGCCGAAGCTTTGTCAGACGTCCAGTTCAACATCGTGGGCCTGTCGGGCCAGTGCCATCCAGTATGAGGTGGTGCTTGTCCCGGCTTGTCGCACAACGACCCGGAGTGCTGCGGGCGATGGGCCCAAGACCCCGGAGTGCTTAGGATGTAGACCGGCGGGGACCTCTCTACTGAGCCTAGGTAGGGCTGCAACGTGTTGATCTTTCGAGGCCGGGCATTGACCCCAGAAAGGTGTGTCCGGCCAGAGTGATCGAGTGTGTTGGGTAACGTGGTGCACCCCTGCAGGGAAGATATATATTCGAATACTGTGTCCACGGTAATGGACGTTCAGACTTGTATCTGGATCTTATATAACTAGAAATGGATACTTGAGATATGTGATGGATATGTGGCTTTGAGATTGCTTTCTCGTAGGGAGTCGAGGAAGGATCTCTGGGCGTTGATGCTACAACATGCTTGTTAAATATTAAAATGCTACTCTTTACTCTCCTACATGCTGCAAGATGCTCGGAGCTACTTGAAGATGCTAGTCTTCGATAGGCTAGCCTTCCCCCTCTATTCTGGCATTCTGCAGTTCAGTCCACAGATACAAACCTTCCATTTGATACCAATGCATACTTAGTATAGATTTGATGCTTGCGAGTACTTTGGATGAGTACTCACGGTTGCTTTGCTACCCTTTTCCCCCTTCTTTCTTCTTTCCGGTTGATGCAACTAGATGGTGGATCCCTGGAGCCAGATGCCACCGCCGACGGATACTGCTACGTGGAGACCGCCGACGACCAGGAGTAGTTAGGAGGTCCCAGGCAGGAGGCCTTGCCTCTTCCATCGTGTTGATTTTGTGCTAGCCTTCTTAAGGCACCCTTGTTTAACTTATGTCTGTACTCAGATATTGCTGCTTCCGCTGACTCTTGTGTATCGAGCTTGTATTCGAGCCCTTGAGGCCGCTGGCTTGTAATATAAAGCTTGTATTCTTTTATTTGTGTTTAGAGTTGTGTTGTGATATCTTCCCTTGAGTCCCTGATCTTGATCGTACACATTTGCGTGTATGATTAGTGTACGATCGAATCAGGGGCGTCACACCCCCGGCGCCTTTAAATAGTCGCGCCGCCCTCCCCACCCCGAGCCCGCAGCCACTGTCGTCCGCCGCCCGCAGCCGCCGCGCCGCCGCCGTCACTCGCCGCCGCCGCAGCCCCGCGCTGCCCGACGCTGCCGTCCGCCGCCGTCGCTTATCGGATCCGTGGCAGATCGGTTTTGTTTCGGTTTTCGTCGGTTTATTTCGGTAAACCCTAGATCTAGTTTGTTTTTTAATAGATCGGTTTTTCTCGGTTTTTCTTCGGTTATATCTATTCCGCGAACGTTCGTTCGTTTAGTTCTTATAATGGACGAATTCATTCTTTTTCCTCTGTTAGTGGATGTTCGTCCGGTAGATTTTTCTTTTTATTTTATTTTCGGTCAGAGACCTATCCGTGATTATTTTTATCGCAGATTAGCCCCTGATCTTCCGACATACGTAACATTTTAACCGCTCGTCCAAATCCAGTGAAACCAATGCCAAAATCTTTGCCTCAAACCCCTCTATCCAGTTAACCAACTTGAACATGTTTTTGACACTTTAAAATTTGGTTTCAAGCCGATTTGAGTTGGATCTTCTTTTGATCGTAGTTTGAGTTTCGTAACTCCGTTTCGATTGATTCTTTTTGCAAATCGAAGCTCTTCAGTTGAACTTTCAGTTTGGATCTGTTCTCTTGAGTTTTACCCTTGCATCTATGCTTGAGTGCTTATGTATGCTATTGGTTTTTTGCGATAGAATTTCCGGAGTGCAAAGCGTGCTCCTACGAGTCACTAGGGTTTGCAGATCATCAGCAAGGCAAGTAACACTTTGATCATATATCCCATATTACCCAGTTTTTATGCATTAGATGTAATACTCAAACATTGCATGAGTAGGACTTGATAACATGTGGGTATTGGGAAGTAGTTGATGAGGTAGAACCTATTGTCCTTTATTTCAAACCTTGGGAGTTACTTCTATGTTATGCTCATATCGCTATGCTACGCTCGTAGACGTGGATTGGTGCGAGTGATTCATGACAGATGAGAGGTTTATTAATAACTTAAGGGTTTATTTAAGGTGGATACTTTAATACACATCTGGGTGGATTGTTTGTGGGCACCTGGGAATCCAGTGTTGTCCAAGGAGATCCCGGGGCATTCGTGTGATCATCCTATGGTTCGCCATCCAGGCTCAAAGGGATCATAAGATTATTCATGCTAGAAACTTCCGTGTGCAGCCACAAGCCATTATGGGCACTGGCATAGTTGAGTAAGTTGTGGGAAACCTTTCATGATGGGCTAGCAGATGTAGGGGATTGTAGGTGTACCGGCCTGTCTATCGGTTAAGGGGACCTCTTCGGAAAGACTGTGTCTCGATCAACCGTTTCTCAAACATCATGCAGTGCGAGAAATACAACGGAGGCGATCGAGTCTTGTGGGGAAAAGTGCGCAAAGCTCTGCAGAGTGTACAAACTAATCATGGTTAGCCGTGTCCCCAGTTATGGACATCTTGAGTATCTGGTACTTGAATTATTGTTTTGATCTCAACACTTTACTTAAATAATTTGATTGGGTTAATGATTATTATTTTGGGATTGAGATGGGGTTTCCATTCTCAATGTTTAACAACCACCATGATAGTTAAACAAAAGATATTCCTTTGTTGTAGGAAAAAATTAGCTTTATGCAAATGAAACCATAGAGCCTCCACCAGCCAAATATCCATATAGTTGTAGGTGTTAATTGTTCATTATTCTACAGTGTTATTTTGCCAGCATATTCCATGTGCTGACCCGTTTCGGGCTGCAACGTATTATGTTGCAGACTTTTCAAACGATGAGTAAGGTGCGCTAGGTCGTTGTCGTGCACTCAGCTATGCCATTGGAGTTGATGGACTCATTTACGTTCGAAGCTTCCACAGTTATCTTATTTTAGATGGCCTTCAGCCATATTATTGTAATAAGTACTCTCTCTGAGACATTCGATGTTATTAAGTGTGTGATTGAAACTCTGTTATAAATCCTCGAGTATTGTGTGTGTCAGCATTACCGATCCAGGGATGACACTTATGCAAGATGTCATAACCCATTGGAAGAACAGGTATGATCCACATCACTGTTTTGAACTCAGAGGGCATGCATATATTTGAGGAACCCGATGCGTGGATAGAAGAGATTCTTTGTTCCACGGGAAGATGTGTGCCCCAACTCCGTGGAATATTCTTGGTACTCGATACAAGAATAACATCTCCACCAAGGATCAATATCGAGAAGGACATGTATGTCAGATGATCTTTCGGACCCCAGCTCAGCCAGCAGATATGAAGGAAAAATTTGAGTCAGTAAGAACAGGAACATATGAGGAAAGTTCTGTCAGAATGTCAGATACGGTGAAGCAAACCACCCAGATCAAGGCAGTTAGTCAGGTCCAATTCAGTGGGAACATATTATATGAGAATGAATAAAAGAAACCCGAGTTGGAAACGGTTTCTTCAAGTCAGAAGATTTATTTATCCCTAAGCAACCAAATCTCGAGGACGAGATTTCTTTAAGGGGGGAAGGTTTGTAACACCTTGGATTTTGCCCTTTTCTTTTTCTGATGATTGATACGTCCATTTTGCATCATGCTTTTATATCGATATTTATTGCATTATGGGTTGTTATTACACACTAGCAAAGTGGCCCACCCGATGTGCGGGCTAGAATTTTATAATTTTTTGTCATGAGAACTCGTTATTGAATTTGTGTAAAGAAAGTTGGAACCTACTGTAATCACATTCACAAATATCAGCTTTTGCAAACATAGTTTTGTCTTGGTATGTTCGATTTAATCATTGATATACAATATATATTTTATGTAGTTATTTACCTCATTCTTACACATATGGTACTAACTTTTTTTGCAATCAATCGTATTGTGCAATTTATATTTTTTGCAAAATTTTGTAGCCGTTTTATCATGTTGGTTTGTTTTATGATTTCTTCCGTAAAAAACATATGCATAGGTATATTACTAATATTATATAAGATTGACACATTAACCTTTTAGTTTTTTTGACAAAAAACTTTTAGTTGTTGATATGTGTATCCATGATATTTTTTGCCAATTATCTCTAACTTGTTCTTTTAATTGACTGTGAAGATCTTAGTAAACATAAGGGTCAAAAAAAAGATCTTAGTAAACATAGTTTTAATTTTAAATTTGGTATATCAAGGAAATGACATTTTTGTAGCGTTTATCATTAAAAAAATTCAACCCCTTTAAAGAAATTTTGGTGGAAGAATATTTCATCATCCCATAATCAATTCAAAAATTGAATTATCATAGTTACAGCTTACAACAAATCACTACAGCTTGTGAAATTGGAAAAAATACATTTAACAACAAAGTAAACTATGCCTAGTGGAAGGTCAAGGACTGTGATCTATCAAAAAAGGCGGAAAAGTAATAAGTAAACCTATTAGCGAGAAAGTACCATGGTAAATAAATTAAGTGAGAATGGTAAATGGAACAAAAATCATCACAAAGGGTGTACAATTAAGAAGAATGGCGGAGCAAACACCAAATTATTGACTATTAGGTACTTCATTTATTAAATTTGATTTTTTTTTCACGATCCATCTAGCTCATACACTGAAGCGGATGAATTGGGTCCTTCCTATAGAATACTAAATTCCATGGAGCAAGAAACATAACTAAAATTATGGTAGTGTCCATGTGATCATTATGTAATTAAAGTATTTCCATTTCCCAAGCCTTCACTTTGTACCAGATTGACCAGAAAAATAGCACACATATAGAGGATGTTTTGTCATCATAACATCAAAATGTTATTTCATTATTTTATCAAAATTATCTATTTCGCAGGATTTTATCCTTTAGGTTTGGTGAATAAGCAAACAAAAAATTGCAGCTGGTAATTAGACAGAAAAATAGGGTACAATCAAGATGATTGTACATCATCAAAGAAACTGGATACGTGGGTGTAATAAAAAGCTTGTGTGCGCAGGGAATGCCTATAATAATATTCTTTTATTCTGATTAGATATTTCCAAGCCGTCTAAGAAATTGTTCCTAACAAACCTAATTGCAAGGTAATCAGTTTTTGTTCAATAAAGAATAATTTCACAAGCTCATCGACTTAGCTTGTTTCTGGAATTATGGTAGATTATGACAATTGGTTGTGCTAACCAACTTTTTCCGTATTCATGGGTAGTTTATTTTAAAAAAATTATAAAATAAATAAACCAAGCCTTCGATATAAGATATTTTTATTTTACTAAGGAATATTACTACATCATTATTTTGTTTGCTAAAACAATAGACCAATGACCGATGCTGGTAAATGTGGTCATTCAAACAGTACACAATTTAGTACTTCAACAGATGCTGGTAAATGTGGTCATTTGTATCCAAATTGATTAAAAACCGAAGTCCTGAAGACCATCTCTAGTGTTACAGGAAAACGATTCAAAAGTTATTAATAATTTTTGCGCACCATATTTGTGCAACAGTAAACTAAGCTTAATTAGCAGGACTTGTTGCAGAGCATATTTGACTGACGCTCATGATCCATTTGGTTTAATTAATTAAGAAGGAAATCTACGATGTAGAGGCATCAGCATAAAAATCATATGCTGTATTATATAGATAGATGGTGCTAAGTGTCGGTACCTAGCTAGTTCGAACTGGGCCGTGTACACACTGCAAGTCATCTTGTCTGATGCTGCTGATATAAAAACAGAATAGTGTAATGGGACCTGTATTTGCCAGACATTGCCAAAGTGTATCAACGATTGGAGCCATGAACAGAATCCATCGATCCTTTTATTTAGGGTCTGCCGCTATTGTTGAGTGAAGATACGTGATGTATGATGTAGATGATATGCATGCTAGCTAGATATATCAGGGGAATGTCGTCAGGTTACAGTGTGTGACAAATGAAGGGAGAACTGGCTCCTGGCTCTACAGAACTGAACTGAAACACAGCATGTACATCATAACACCATGCAGCTTATTTTCTTTTCCTCTGATTATTAAACACCGGCCGGTTGGACAAAATAGACAAACCTGTGTACCTCGTCGCAGCTAGGAGATTTCATCACCGGCTCGATCCTCATGAAGCTGTACCCGTGAACCATCCTGATGCGGTAGTGTCACCGATGATAATTGTGCGCTTGAGGTTGACCTCGTAATCCAGCAATGGGGCACATCATGCTGCCGCAGAAGCATCCAGCTGCGAGCACTAATTTGATCCCCGATTGCGTGCCTGACGGGCTGTCCGCATCATCGGCCCTGCCAGGGCGAACATCCCTTGAAAACGCCTCCTAGCGACCAGCAACGCGGGGCAGTCCTGTTCTGCAGCTTATTCTCGGCCACGACGACGCTCCCGAACACCCGAACATCACGTCTGGGCCCAGTGGGGACTGCACGGACATGAGCAGGGCGACGTATTCCTTCAGCGACAATACGTCTTGCGGTGGCTCCATCCTGTTCGGTAGGTTGCCTTTTTTTGGCGAGATCTGAAGCTCGTTGCTAACCACGCCGAATCTCCTGAACGTTGCATCGCCGAGCAGCAGGGACTGTCCTGTTCCACAGCTCTTTGTCTACCACGCCAAAGCTCCTGAACATTGTCTTCCCTGCCCAACGTGTTCGTGAGCTGTGTGGCGTAGGTATTTACGATGGCACATCTTCCCGTCGCTGTAAGTTACCGCTATAGGTAGAGCAAGATGAATTGCTAACGATCCTGATCGCTGCTTTTGAAATACTTACAGAAGAAACCACCGCCCACAGCCCTTGCCATCTGAGCCAAGGGAATCGCCGGCCGCCAGCCTAGGACGTTTAGACCTCGCGGTCATGGAGAGAATAAGTTAGGTCAAGTCCGCGTAGTCATCATGTTGCGGCGCTGCAGACAGGATACGCATGCAGAAGTACCTAATTCATCTGCAGAAAACTAATTAATCAATAATACTTACTTTTCCAGAAGTGGCTATGATCCAATGGCCTCCAAGATTGTTCTGTTGTCCGTCATCCCGGTTCGCCGACTCCTTCTCATCGCTCTCCTGGTCAGGTCGCTTGTCCTTATTATAAGATCTTAAAATTCAGGGATGTCTCACGTCCAGGTGGTTGAGGTGCCGTGGATCTGAGAAACGAACGCGGCGGCGGCAGGTTTCTTTGAGTGAATTGCACATGCGGTCCATGTAGTCGCTGGTTTGGTCTAAAACAGTCCTGGAGCTTGCGTGTTGCCTCGTTACGGTCCTGAAACTTGCCAATATGGTCCATCGACGGTCCTCAGGCGGGTCCCACGTACGTATCATCTACGCGTCCAGCCACGGCAGCACAGGCCGACGCGGGCAGAATCAGTTTTTTGCAATGCGGCCCCTTACTTTGAGAAGAACACAGCCCGCAGTACATCCTCTCAGGCTGGACGTACGCTGATTGAAACGACGAACAGGGGCGGCGGCGGTTGGATTTGATCGGAGGCGATCGGCGAGGAGATAGCAACCATTTTGAGAGAAAGTAGGAGGCGATCGGCGACGGTGGCGAGGACATAGCCACCGTGAGTCGCCATCGGTGGCGATGGCTCCCGTCCGGCGGCATGATAGGGGCCCGTGCCCAAATATGGTATCTCATAGCACCATTTTTCAGATGTGTTTTTAATCCAATCGGAGGATTCCCATTGGAGTTGCGGGCATTACATGTTCTAGGATCAATAGTTAGGAGTGAGGCTGTTGTTTCCTTTTCGTGAACAGAAGTGGAGGTTCCATTGTTCTTGGCTTTCCATTGGTAGTATCTGATGAAACTGATAGTATACTCAAATATTCTAGCAGAAGCATCAAGTTCATGGGCCATTCTGTTACACACCGTCTTGAGTGCAGTGATCAAAACCTCCTTAAACTCTTCATTAAACCCTCTCATAATCAACTAGCGGGTATGGAGCAGATTGGTTTACCACGGAGGGATTCAGAAGTGCTGCCACCTCAGAGCAATCAGTTTCCACACACAGCCAGCTGATGTACACTTTACTAACTTTCGACAGGCCACAAATTATTGAACTCAACTCTGCTTCTTCAGGGCTATTACATTTTGGCAGGCGTCTGCAAATAGACAGGCCCACTTGGCCTTTTTTATCTATGAATATTACACCAGCACTCGCCTCTTTGGTGCTCGCAAGAACCATTTGGTTTTTTTTTCAGAACCATCACATCTGCTGCTTAGTTTGATTACAGCCCATAGCTGATTTGGTTAAGGTTTTCATGTACAATTATGTTTATTTTGAGGCTCTGCACTGTTCTGGTCATCAGTTTAGTTCAACTTGTTACTGATTGTGTTCGGGTTTCGATCAGCATAGGATTTCAGTACGTATGAACTGATAATTTTGATTTTTCTTTGTTTGTCAGGACATGAGACTGATCACTTCACTATAGCTCAAGAGGAGAAATTTGCACTTGCCGAGGCGAAAAGGTTAGCTATGCAAGCAAAAAAAAGAGAAGCGGCAGAGGCAAAACAACGGAAGGCAGAAGAAGAAAAAGAGGATTCAAGAAGAGAAGAAGAGAGAGGCAGAGGAAGCATATGCAAGGGAGGAAAGCCAGTTCATTTTCATGCAACAAGAGGAGCAGGAAAGGCAGCAGAGATGGAGAGAATATCAGCAGCGAGAGGAGCAAGCAAGGCAAAAGGCTGCTCCACAAAGTGAAGAGGAGATTGGTAGGGCTCAAGATGCTCCAGCAAGGCAAGATGAGCTTAATAGGGCTCAATTTGCTACAGCAAGGCTAAACCACACTCATGAGAAAAAAAAGCTAGATGATATGAAAGCATTGAGGTTAATGGCTGATGAGGAGAGGTACAGGGCATGGCTGCAAAAACAAGACGAGATGGAGCAAGCAAACAGTCAACAAGGCACTTCCAACAAAAGAACTCTTCCCAGTCAGCAAAACACTCAATTTAAGATGCCAAGAAAAGTTAGAATGTTTGATTATCTCAAGGAGTAGTTTACTTCATTGTGATGTGCCAATTTCAGTTTATTTTGGACCACTATAAGTAATTGAAACTATGTTTATTTTGTCACATATTCTCATGAACTGATCATGTGTTGTGTTCATGAGCATGTGTGCCAATTTTTTGTTCAGCTACAAAACTCATCACAATCATAGCACTGATCACAACACAGTATGTACTATGCAATTACCAAAATATCACAGACAGCCCAGATCATCTGGCTTAACTAACATATTTCACTGCATTTTGTCCACTGAAATTCAGAATAGTACACTGCATCTTGTGCAGACAGTGCCTCCCCGCAGCTGGTCCAGGCTTCCGGACGGCGTCTGACAGCAGCGACGCACGGACGTATATCGTGCCGGAATCCTCCAGCAGCATCTTGCGCTGCCGCCGACAGCCGCACCACCTGCGGCTCCATTGTCGCCGTCCGCAGGGGCTCGAAAGACAGTGTCCCCTTCGGCCCCGCGCCGGCGCTGCCCCCTTCTTCGTCCTCCCGTGCAGCCGCGGAGCACTAGCACGGCTTCCACTCCGCCTCCAGGTCATAGTCCGCCGCCTTGTACACCACGCGGAGCAGCCCTGCCGCCGGCCGCTCCACGTATGACCCACGCAGAGCACCCCGCCACCGCCGCTGTTCGACATCCTGCACTCGCCAGCCCTGCCACCAGGCGCCATGCCCATGGCCGCTGCCTTTCCAGCGAACGCCTGTGGTGTCGCACCGCCGCCGCCACGCATGGTTCTCTACAGTTAGGGATTGAAGAAAGAATTGGGGATCGAACAGAAGAAGGTTCCGCTTCTCGCGCTCGACTGTAGAGAAAACGATTCGGCCCGCGAGGCCGTGACAGCCTGCGTCGGCCCGCGTTGACGTGGCTTGAGGCGTAGACGCGTATGTACGTGGGGCCCGCCCCAGGACCGTCGACGGACCATCTTCGCAAGTACCAGGATCGTAGCGAGGCAACGCGCGAGCTCGAGGACCGTTCTGGACCAAACCGACGAGTATGGGGACTGTACGTGCAATTCACTCGGTTTCTTTAGGCGTTTTGCTTTTAGGATGAGAAGTCTAGGGTTGTGTTTTCCTTTTCTTGATGGGAGGGAATGAACGTGCAATTTCTCCTCCCAGGTAAGGTACGTGGGCTAAGACGTGCCCTTAGGTGGACCTGTTTTTTCCTTCGATGTGGCCAACATAACATATCAAGGGCATTGGTGGGTAATATTTTTGATCTTTTAATCCATTGGTTGTGCTTGCCTAATGGCTTAAATTGATGGCTAGATGTTTCTAATTATTATGAGATTTTCTAGGCTAATTCTCTTTTTTCTGGTTACCCCATAAAGTACTTTTTATATATAAATAGATTATGTCACAATACTTATGCCTTTTCTCTCTTATTTCACAAGGTTTACATGAAGAGGAAGAATGCCGGCAGCTGGAATTCTAGGCTGGAAAAGGAGCAAATATTGGAGACCTATTCTGCGCAACTCCAAAAGTCCTGAAACTTCACGGATGCACTTTCTGGAATTAATAAAAAATACTAGCGAAAAATCAACAGAAGGGGCCCACACCCTGGCCACGAGGGTGGGGGCGCGCCCTACCCGCCTGGGCGCGCCCCCTGCCTCGTGGGCCCCCTGGCAAGCCTCCGGTACCCATCTTTGGCTATATGAAGTCTTTTGCCCTGAAAAAATTAAGAAGGAAGCTTTCGGGGCAAAGCGCCGCCGTCTCAAGGGACCTGGGAACCAATCTAGGGCTCCGGCGGAGCTGTTCTGCCGGGGAAACATCCCTCCGGGAGGGGGAAATCATCACCGTCGTCGTCACCATCGATCCTCTCATCGGGAGGGGGTCAATCTCCATCAACATCTTCACCAGCACCATCTCCTCTCAAACCCTAGTTCATCTGTTATATCCAATCTTTGTCTCAAAACCTCAGATTGGTACCTGTGGGTTGCTAGCAGTGTTGATTACTCCTTGTAGTTGATGCTAGTTGGTTTATTCGGTGGAAGATTATATGTTTAGATCCATTACGCATATTAATACCCCTTTGATTATGAACATGACTATGATTTGTGAGTAGTTACGTTTGTTTCTGAGGACATGGGAGAAGTCTTGTTATAAGTAGTCATGTGAATTTGGTATTCGTTCGATATTTTGATGAGATGTATGTTGTCTTTCCTCTAGTGGTGTTATGTGAACGTCGACTACATGACACTTCACCATTATTTGGGCCTAGGAGAAGGCATTGGGAAGTAATAAGTAGATGATGGGTTGCTAGAGTGACAGAAGCTTAAACCCTAGTTTATGCGTTGCTTCGTAAGGGGTTGATTTGGATCCATATGTTTCATGCTATGGTTAGGTTTACCTTAATTCTTCTTTCGTAGTTGCGGATGCTTGCGAGAGTGGTTAATCATAAGTGGGATGCTTGTCCAAGGAAGGGCAGTACCCAAGCACCGGTCCACCCACATATCAAATTATCAAAGTAACGAACGGGAATCATATGAGCATGATGAAAACTAGCTTGACGATAATTCCCATGTGTCCTCGGGAGCGTTTTCCTTTATATAAGAGTTTGTCCAGGCTTGTCCTTTGCTACAAAAAGGATTGGGCCACCTTGATGCACCTTGTTTACACTTGTTACTTGTTACCCGTTACGAATTACCTCATCACAAAACTATATGTTGCCGATAATTTCAGTGTTTGCAGATAATACCTTACTGAAAACCGCTTGTCCTTTCCTTCTACTCCATGTTGGGTTCGACACTCTTACTTATCGAAAGGACTACGATAGATCCCCTATACTTGTGGGTCATCAAGACTCTTTTTTGGATCCGTTGCCGGGGAGTGAAGCGCCTTTGGTAAGTGGAATTTGGTAAGGAAAATTTATATAGTGTGCTGAAATTTACTATCACTTGTTACTATGGAAAGTAATCCTTTGAGGGGCTTGTTTGGGGTATCTTCACCCCGAACAGTAGAGCAAATAATTGCTCCTCAACCTACTGAACCTACTGAAAATGTTTACTTTGAAATTCCTTCGGGTATGATAGAGAAACTGCTAGCTAATCCTTTTACAGGAGATGGAACATTACATCCCGATTTGCACCTAATCTATGTGGATGAAGTTCGTGGATTATTTAAGCTTGCAGGTATGCCCGAGGATGTTATCAAGAAGAAGGTCTTCTCTTTATATTTGAAGGGAAAGGCATTGACATGGTTTAGGCTATGTGATGATATTGGATCATGGAAGTACAATCGATTGAAATTGGAATTTCATCAGAAGTTTTATCCTATGCATCAGGTTCATCGTGATCGTAATTATATATATAATTTTTGGCCTCGCGAAGGAGAAAGTATCGCTCAAGCTTGGGGGAGGCTTAAGTCAATGTTATATTCATGCCCCAATCATGAGCTCTCAAGAGAAATTATTATTCAAAAAATTTATGCTCGGCTTTCTCTCAGTAATCGCACCATGCTCGATACTTCTTGTACTGGTTCTTTTATGATGAAGACTATTGAATTCAAATGGGATTTATTGGAAAGAATTAAACGCAACTCCGAATATTGGGATCTCGACGAAGGTAAGGAGTCAGGTATGACACCTAATTTTGATTTTGTTAAATCTTTTATGGATACCGATGCTTTTCGTGAATTTAGCACTAAATATGAACTTGACTCTGAGATAGTAGCTTCTTTCTGTGAATCATTTGCTACTCATGTTGATCTCCCTAAGGAGAAGTGGTTTAAATATCATCCTCTCATTGTCATAAAAGTAGTTGAACCTACTAAAGTTGAAGAAAAGACTATCACTTATAATGTTGATCCTATTGTTCCTACCGCTTATATTGAGAAACCACCTTCCCCTGTTAGAATAAAGGATCATGCTAAAGCTTGAACTGTGGTTCGTAAGAGTAATACTAGAACACCTACACACTCTGAAAAAATTAAAGTTGAACCTAGTATTGCTATGGTTAAAGATCTCTTGGTCAATAATATTGATGGGCATGTTATTTACTTTTGTGATGAAGCTGCTAGAATTGCTAGACCGGATACTAAAAATAAACATAGACCTGTTGTTGGCATGCCTGTTGTTTCTGTTAAAATAGGAGATCAATGTTATCATGGCTTATGTGATATGGGTGCTAGTGCAAGTGCAATACCTCATTCCTTATACAAAGAAATTATGCATGATATTGCACCTGCTGAGATAGAAGATATTGATGTTACAATTAAGCTTGCCAATAGAGATACTATTTCACAGGTTGGGATTGTTAGAGATGTTGAAGTCTTGTGTGAGAAAGTTAAATATCCTACTGATTTTCTTGTTCTTGGTTTCCCACAAGATGATTTTTGTCCCATTATATTTGGTAGACCCTTCTTGAATACTGTTAATGCCACAATAGACTGCAAAAATGATATTGTTATTGTTGGTTTAGGGGATATGTCTCATGAGTTTAATTTTGCTAAATTTCGTAGACAACCCCATGATAAAGAATTTCCTAGTAAAGATGAAATTATTAGTCTTGCTTCTATTGCCGTGCCTCCTAATGATCCTTTAGAACAATATTTGCTAGACCATGAAAATGATATGTTTATGAATGAAAGAAGGGAAATAGATGAAGTATTCTTTAAATAGGGACCTATTTTGAAACACAACTTGCCTGTTGAAATCTTAGGGGATCCTCCTCCACCCAAGGGTGATCCCGTGTTTGAGCTTAAACCATTACCTGATACTCTAAAATATGCTTATCTTGATGAAAAGAAGATATATCCTGTTATTATTAGTGCTAACCTTTCAGAGCAGGAAGAAGAGAAATTATTGAAAACTCTAAAGAAGCACCGTGCTGCTATTGGATATACTCTTGATGATCTTAAGGGCATTAGTCCCACTCTATGCCAGCACAAAATAAAATTGGAGAAAGACGCTAAACCGGTTGTTGATCACCAACGACGGTTAAATCCTAAGATGAAAGAAGTAGTAAGAAATGAAATACTAAAGCTTGTGGAGGCAGGTATAATTTATCCTGTTGTTGATAGTCAGTGGGTAAGTCTTGTCCATTGTTTCCCTAAGAAGGGAGGTTACTGTTGTTCCTAATGATAGAGATGAATTGATTCCACAAAGAATTGTTACAGATTATAGAATGGTAATTGACTTCCGCAAATTAAATAAAGCTACTAAAAAGGATCATTAGCCTTTACCTTTTATTGATCAAATGCTAGAAAGATTATCCAAACATACACATTTCGGCTTTCTAGATGGTTATTTTGGTTTCTCTCAAATACCTGTGTCGAAGGAGGACCAAGAAAAGACCACTTTTACTTGCCCTTTCGGTACCTTTGCTTATAGACGTATGCCTTTTGGTTTATGTAATGCACCTGCTACCTTTCAAAGATGTATGATGGCTATATTCTCTGACTTCTGCGAAAAGATTGTTGAGGTTTTCATGGATTATTTCTCCGTATATGGAACTTCTTTTGATGATTGCTTAAGCAACCTTGATCGAGTTTTGCAGAGATGTGAAGAAACTAATCTTGTCTTGAATTGGGAGAAGTGCCACTTTATGGTTAATGAAGGTATTGTCTTGGTGCATAAAATTTCTGAAAGAGGTATTGAAGTTGATAAAGCTAAAGTTGATGCTATTGAAAAGATGTCGTGTCCTAAGGACATTAAAGGTATAAGAAGTTTCCTTGGTCATGCCGGTTTTTATGGAGGTTCATTAAAGACTTCTCAAAAATTTCTAGGCCTCTGACTAATCTCTTACAAAAAGATGTTCCTTTTGTCTTTGATGATGATTGTGTAGAAGCATTTGAAATACTTAAGAAAGCCTTGATTTCTGCACCGATTGTTCAGCCACCTGATTGGAATCTACCCTTTGAAATTATGTGTGATGCTAGTGATTATGTTGTAGGTGCTGTTCTAGGGCAAAGAGTTGATAAGAAATTAAATGTTATCCAATATGCTAGTAAAACTCTAGACAGTGCCGAGAGAAACTATGCTACTACTGAAAAAGATTTTTTTAGCAGTTGTATTTGCTTGTGATAAGTTCAGACCCTACATTGTTGATTCTAAAGTAACTATTCACACTGATCATGCTGCTATTAAATATCTTATCGAAAAAAAGATGCTAAACCTAGACTTATTAGATGGGTTCTCTTGCTACAAGAATTTGATTTGCATATTATTGATAGAAAGGGAGCTGAGAACCCCGTTGAAGACAACTTGTCTAGGTTAGAGAATGTTCTTGATGACCCACTACCTATTGATGACAGTTTTCCTGATGAACAATTAGCTGTCATAAATGCTTCTCGTACTGCTCCATGGTATGCTGATTATGCTAATTACATTGTTGCTAAATTTATACCACCTAGTTTCACATATCAGCAAAAGAAAAAGTTTTTCTATGATTTAAGACATTACTTCTGGGATGACCCACACCTTTATAAAGAAGGAGTAGATGGTGTTATTAGACGTTGTGTAACTGAGCATGAACAGGAACAGATCCTACGCAAATGTCACTCCGAGGCATATGGAGGACATCACGCGGGAGATAGAACTGCACATAAGGTATTGCAATCCGGTTTTTATTGACCTACTCTCTTCGAAGATGCCCATAAGTTTGTCTTGTCTTGTGACGAATGTCAAAGAATTGGTAATATTAGTAGATGTCAAGAAATGCCTATGAACTATTCACTTGTTATTGAACCATTTGATGTTTGGGGCTTTGATTATATGGGACCGTTTCCTTCCTCTAATGGGTATACCCATATTTTAGTTGCTATTGATTATGTTACTAAGTGGGTAGAAGCTATTCCAACTAGTAGTGTTGATCATAACAATTCTATTAAGACGCTTAAAGAAGTTATTTTCCCGAGGTTTGGAGTCCCTAGATACTTAATGACTGATGGTGGTTCACATTTTATTCATGGTGCTTTTCGTAAAATGCTTGCTAAGTATGATGTTAATCATAGAGTTGCATCCCCATACCACCCACAGTCTAGTGGTCAAGTAGAACTGAGAGCTTAAATTAATTTTGCAAAAGACTGTTAATAGATCTAGAAAGAATTAGTCCAAGAAACTTGATGATGCCTTATGGGCCTATAGAACTGCATATAAAAATCCTATGGGTATGTCTCCGTATAAAATGGTTTATGGAAAAGCATGTCACTTACCTCTCGAACTAGAATATAAGGCATATTGGGCCATTAAAGAGCTTAATTATGATTTCAAACTTGCCGGTGAGAAGAGACTATTTGACATTAGCTCACTTGATGAATGGAGAACCCAGGCCTATGAGAATGCCAAATTGTTTAAAGAAAAAGTTAAAAGATGGCGTGACAAAAGGATACAAAAGCGTGAGTTTAATGTAGGTGATTATGTTTTGCTATACAACTCTCGTTTAAGATTTTTTGCAGGAAAACTCCTATCTAAATGGGAAGGCCCTTACGTTATCAAGGAGGTCTATCATTCCGGTGCCATAAAAATCAACAACTTCGAAGGCACAAATCCGAAGGTGGTGAACGGTCAAAGAATCAAACATTATATCTCAGGTAATCCCATAAATGTTGAAACTAATGTTATTGAAACCGTAACCCCGGAGGAGTATATAAGGGACACTTTCCAGAATGTTTCAGACTCCGAAAAGGAATAGGTATGTGGTACGGTAAGTAAACCGACTCCAAAACAGTTCTAATAGCAATTTTTCTCCATTTTGGAATATTTAAGAAAATAGGAAAATAAGTAGTCTGGGAAGGACACGAGGCATCCACGAGGGTGGAGGGCGCGCCCTACCCCTTGGGCGCGCCCCCTGCCTCGTGGGCACCTCGTGTGCTCTCCGGACTCCATTTTCTTGCACGATACTTCTTTTCGTCGGTAATATTCATTTTATAATCTCCCGAAGGTTTTGACCACCATACCACGCAAATATCCTCTGCTTTTGTTTTGAGCTATTTTCTACCAGAGTTGTCAAGGCCGGGCATCATGCCGTCCCCCTCCTCCAACAATGAGGGCGACGATGCTTGGCTAATGAAAATAGAGCTGAAGAGAGAAGAACCTGGGGAGATCAACAGGGATGATAGGGTCAAGAACGCCATGGAAGATCAAGCTCCGGGAGCAGAAGAAGAAGACATCCGTCAACCTCATTACAATCTTCTTACCCCTACTGGAATTGAAGCTTTCAAGATGATTGAGCTAGCTCGCATACAAAATAAGTATCTCACACATGAAAATCTTTTGTTGCAAGAGCATATCACCGCACTCAAGGGCATTATCCGCAAGTTGGAGGATCTCCTACGCTCGATGTGCGACACTCCATCATCACCACCACCAAAAGAGACATAAACACATGGGTATGGGCACTCCCCTTGGCAACTGCCAAGCTTGGGGGAGATGCCCCGGTATTGTATCACCATCACACTCCTATCTTTACAATTTTTCTTAGTTCGATCCTTTTGGTTATATCTTGATCTAGTAGAATAAAGTTTAGTATGATCTAGTTTGAGTTTTGTTTTATGATCCTTCTATGTAATCGAGTCCGTGAGTTATATATAAGAAAGATTAGTTTTGAGTCGAGGGCTTGGTTATCTTGCTATGATCTTGAGGGAATAAAAGAAAAGAAAAGAATAAAAAGAAATAAAGAGATCATATTGATCTTATGGAGAGTAATGACTTCACATATAGAAGAGTATAATGAATAAAAGTTGCTGAGAGTTGACAAACATAGTGTTGGTCATCGTTGCAATTAAAAGGAAGTAATAAAAAAAGAGGTCTTCACATATAAATATACTATCTTGGACATCTTTTATGATTGTGAGCACTCATTAAAATATGACATGCTAAAAAGTTGATGTTGGACAAGAAAGACAACGTAATGGGTTATGTTTTCTTATATCCGAAATAAAGTATATTGTCATGGATCATCCAACATGTTGAGCTTGCCTTTCCCCCTCATGCTAGCCAAACTCTTGCACCAAGTAGAGATACTCCGTGTGCTTCCAAATATCCTTAAACCCATTTTTGCCATGAGAGTCCACCATACCTACCTATGGATTGAGTAAGATCCTTCAAGTAAGTTGTCATTGTCGCAAGCAATAAAAATTGCTCTCTAAATATGTATGATCTATTAGTGTGGAGAAAATAAGCTATATACGATCTTGTGATGTGGAAGCAATAAAAGCGACGGACTGCATAATAAAGGTCCCTATCACAAGTGGCAATATAAAGTGACGTTCTTTTGCATTAAGATTTTGTGCATCCAACCATAAAAGCACATGACAACCTCTGCTTCCCTCTGCGAAGGGCCTATCTTTTATTTTTTGTCTTATACCTTATACAAGAGTCATGGTGATCTTCACCTTTCCTTTTTACACTTTATCCTTTGGGAAGCACATTGTGTTGGAAAGATCCTGATATATATATATATATATATATATATATATATATATCCAATTGGATGTACGTTATCATAAACTATTATTGTTGACATTACCCCTGAGGTAAAAGGTTGGGAGGCAAAACTATAAGCCCCTATATTTCTCTGTGTCCGATTAAAACTTAATACCCATAAGTATTGTGTGAGTCTTAGCAACTGTGAAAGACTAAATGATAGTTGAGTATGTGGACTTGCTGAAAAGCTCTTATATTGACTCTTTCGATGTTATGATAAATTGCAATTGCTTCAATGACTGAGATTATAGTTGTTGGTTTTCAATGAAGTTTCTAATTCATACTTGACATTGTGAATAGATTGTTACTTTAGCATAAGAAATCATATGAAAATATATATGTTGCTATTCTAAGAATGATCATGATGCCATCATGTCTGTATTTTATTTTATCGCGACCTCTATCTCTAAACCTGTGGACATATTTTTCGATATCGACTACCGCTTGAGGACAAGCGAGGTCTAAGCTTGGGGAGTTGATACGTCCATTTTGCATCATGCTTTTATATCGATATTTATTGCATTATGGGCTGTTATTACACATTATGTCACAATACTTATGCCTTTTCTCTCTTATTTCACAAGGTTTACATGAAGAGGGAGAATGCCGGCAGCTGGAATTCTGGGCTGGAACATGAGCAAATATTGGAGACCTATTCTGCGCAACACCAAAAGTCCTGAAACTTCACGGAGGCACTTTTTGGAATTAATAAAAAATACTAGCGAAAGAATCAACAGAAGGGGGCCCACACCCTAGCCACGAGGGTGGGGGAGCGTCCTACCCCCCTGGGCACGCCCCCCTACCTCGTGGGCCCCCTGGCAAGCCTCTGGTGCCCATCTTTGGCTATATGAAGTCTTTTTTCCCTGAAAAAAATAAGAAGGAAGCTTTTGGGACGAAGCGCCACCATCTCAAGGCGGAACCTTGGCGTAACCAATCTAGGGCTCCGGCGGAGCTGTTCTGCTGGGGAACATTCCTCCGGGAGGGGGAAATCATCACCATCGTCATCACCATCTATCCTCTTATCGGGAGGGGGTCAATCTCCATCAACATCTTCACCAGCACCATCTTCTCTCAAACCCTAGTTCATCTCTTGTATCCAATCTTTGTCTCAAAACCTCAGATTGGTACATGTGGGTTGCTAGCAGTGTTGATTACTCCTTGTAGTTGACGCTAGTTGGTTTATTCGGTGGAAGATTATATGTTCAGATCCATTATGCATATTAATACCCCTCTGATTATGAACATGAATATGATTTGTGAGTAGTTATGTTTGTTCCTGAGGACATGGGAGAAGTCTTGTTATAAGTAGTCATGTGAATTTGGTATTCGTTCGATATTTTGATGAGATGTATGTTGTCTTTCCTCTAGTGGTATTATGTGAACGTCGACTACATGACACTTCACCATTATTTGGGCCTAGGGGAAGGCATTGGGAAGTAATAAGTAGATGATGGGTTGCTAGAGTGACAGAAGCTTAACCCTAGTTTATGCGTTGCTTCGTAAGGGGCTGATTTGGATCCATATGTTTCATGCTATGGTTAGGTTTACCTTAATTCTTCTTTCGTAGTTGCGGATGCTTGCGAGAGTGGTTAATCATAAGTGGGATGATTGTCCAAGGAAGGGCAGTACCCAAGCACCGGTCCACCCACATATCAAATTATCAAAGTAACGAACGCAAATCATATGAGCATGATGAAAACTAGCTTGACGATAATTCCCATGTGTCCTCGGGAGCGTTTTCCTTTATATAAGAGTTTGTCCAGGCTTGTCCTTTGGTACAAAAAGGATTGGGCCACCTTGCTGCACCTTGTTTACACTTGTTACTTGTTACCCGTTACGAATTACCTCATCACAAAACTATCTGTTACCGATAATTTCAGTGCTTGCAGAGAATACCTTACTGAAAACCGCTTGTCATTTCCTCTGCGCCTCGTTGGCTTCCACACTCTTAGTTATCAAAAGGACTACGATAGATCCCCTATACTTGTGGGTCATCAATGATTTTCTTGGATTTCTTGATTTGATTTGTTTTTCCGTGGCTATGCGGTTCTGAAACTTGGGAGGAGTGGCTTGTCATCCTCATCATCAACCCAAGATCATGTCATTTTCATCCTTGACCTCATCCAATATTCTTTTTCTAGAGAATATTGCTTTTCTATTAAGGAATAACCCTTTAAACCCTAGGTTGAGAAGAAACCTATATTTCTATCACTCCCAAAATTCTCAAATCATTCTCATAAATTGTTTGGGTCATATCTTCCACAAATATGTCAAAAATCCTTCCTTGGCATTGATACTTCTCCAATGTATCTATAATTTTTTATTGTTCCATGCTCTTTTATTATCATTCTTGGATGTTTTATAATCATTTTATAGTCATTTTATATCATTTTTTGGTACTAACCTATTGACATAGTGCCCAGTGCTAGTTGTTGTTTTTTGCATGTTTTTACATCGCAGGATATCAGTACCAAATGGGGTCCAAACGCAGCAAAACTTTTTGGAGATTTTTTATGGAGCAGTAGACACCCAATGGGCCAAGGAAGCACCTGAGGAGTGCTCCGAGGGGAGCACAACCCACCAGGGCGCGCCCCGGTGGGTTGTGCCCACCTCGGGACTCCCCCGCGCCGACTCCTTGCTCTATAAATACCCCCAATATTCCAGAAACCCTAGGGGAGTTGATGAAATTTTGATCCAGCCTCCGCAGAGTCCAGAACCACCAGATCCAATCTAGACACCATCATGGAAGGGTTCATCATGTCCATTGGTGCCTCTCCGATGATGCGTGAGTAGTTCTTTGTAGACCTATGGGTCTGTAGTTAGTAGCTAGATGGCTTCCTCTCTCTTGTTTGATTCTCAATACAATGGTCTCTTGGAGATCCATATGATGTAACTCTTTTTGCGGTGTGTTTGTTGGGATCCCACGAACTTTGAGTTTATGATCAGATCTATCTTTATATCCATGAAAGTTATTTGATTCTTCTTTGATCTCTTATATGCATGATTACTTATAGCCTCGTATTTCTTCTCCGATATTTGGCTTTTGTTTGGCCAACTTGATCTATTTATCCTGCAATGGGAAGAGGTGCTTTGTAGTGGGTTTGATCTTACGGTGCTTGATCCTAGTGACAGAAGGGGAACCGACACATATGTATCGTTGCTACTAAGGATAAAATGATGGGGTCTATTTCTACATAAATAGATCTTGTCTACATCATGTCATCATTCTTGTTGTATTACTCTGTTTCAACATGAACTTAATACACTAGATGCATGCTGGATAGCGGTCGATGTGTGGGGTAATAGTAGTAGATACAAGCAGGAGTCGGTTTACTAATCTTGGATGTGATGCCTATGTAATGATCATTGCCTGGATATAGTCATGATTATTTGAAGTTCTATCAATTTCCCAACAGTAATTTGTTCACCCACCATTTGCTTTTTTTCTCGAGAGAAGCCACTAGTGAAACCTACGGCCCCCGGGTCTCTTCTCAATATATTCTGCCTTTGCGATCTA
The DNA here is from genome assembly GCF_018294505.1 of Triticum aestivum. NCBI lineage: Eukaryota > Viridiplantae > Streptophyta > Magnoliopsida > Poales > Poaceae > Triticum > Triticum aestivum. The sequence goes on along the minus strand of NC_057799.1, from coordinate 107,349,965 downwards.
TTTTCCTTTGCGTTTATTTTCAGATCTATTAAACCAAAAACCCGAAAATACCTTGCTGCACTTTTTATTTATTTATTTTATCGTGTGTTCACATGAGATCTATTTATCCAAACTACTACAAAATTTATCTATCTTTTACCCGTGAGGGATTGACAACCCCTCTCTTACGTCGGGTTGCGAGTATTTGTTATTTGTGTGCAGGTGTTGTTTACGTGTTGTTGCTTGGTTCTCCTACTGGTTCGATAACCTTGGTCTCGTAACTGAGGGAAATACCTATCGTTGTTGTGCTGCATCATCCCTTCCTCTTTGGAGAAAAACCGATGTAGCTTCAAGCCGCAATCAAAAGGAATTTATGGCGCCGTTGCCGGGGAGACATCATCAACACATACCAGGTTCCTAATCACAAAACTCATCTCCTTGCAATTACATTATTTGCCATTTGCCTCACGTTTTCCTCTCCCCCACTTTAGAAAAAAAAACGTTTTATTTGCCCTCTTTTTCGTTTGTCGTTCTCTCGTCAGATCTATCCTTTGCTTGCAATCATGAGTGATTTCAGTATGGCACCAACTGATGACGGCCTAACTCCTAGGATTGACGTGCGGGCAATCTGGATGCTAAAACTTTTATCTTGGGGCAAGGGAATGTTATGGGAAAAGAATGTATCCAAGAATATTTTTTATTGTATTGGGAATCTAAGTCTTGATGATGCTCCTATACTTAAAACTACTAGATCTTATGTGGATGCTATCTCAGCACTAGTTCTGAAACTTGAAAGTAAATTTATCCACACTCATCCTACTTTGTGAATACTGTTTTTTGAGCTTCCCGTAATAATTAATCCTAGGGATAGAAAGTAGGCCACCCTTGTCCTTATGAATGAATTTGATTACATAATACAGAAAGCTAGAGATATCTTTGATTTTTATGGTATGAATCGTGAAAAACCTGTGATAGATGAAATTCTTTACAATAGTGATTATGCACTAAGGCATTTGCTTGGGGATAATAAGATCTTTGATGAGAATCTTAAAAAGGAAGTCCCCGTTTTAGATATAATCCAGCAAGTTTTCAATAATGTTAATCAACATCACTCTTGGATCGTTGCGGGAAATCAAAGGGGTTATGATGAAAATTAACTCAGGAATGCTAAAGTTCCTATGGATAATATGTTTTATGTTTTCTTTACAAAACCTCATGACAAGGATACCCCTAAGGGAATTAAGAGGAAAGAGGACAAAACTTAGATCCTTGCTTTATGCCTAGCTAAGGGCGTAAAACGATAGCCCTTGTTGGGAGGCAGCTCAATGAATAAAATTTATTTTTTGCCTTTTGCTTTCTGTTCTTGAGTGTTTGCACAATTATGCTACTGTTATGATTGTGTTTTTTGTGTTTTAATTAGTGTTTGTTCCAAGTAAAGCCTTTAGGATCTTCTTGAGTGATAGTTGACTTGATCTTGTTGAAAAACAGAAACTTTTGCGCCCAGAAAAATAATTTACATAAATCACAGATGCGTGATTTTTCTCTGAATTTTTTACACTAGATTGATATACAAATTTCTCAGGCAGTCCTCATTTATCGGAATTTTGGGAGTTACATAAGTATTCGAACAATTCAGATTGCTACAGATTGTTCTGTTTTTGACAGATTCTGTTTTCTTTGCGTTGTGTGCTTGTTTTGATGACTCTATGGTTTTCTTTGATGAGTTTTTGCCATAGAAAAGTTAGAATACAGTAGATATAATGCAAAAATAAAATATGAATTGGTTTTCAACAGTACTTATAGCAGTGATTTGTTTCCTTATACTAACGGATCTCACGAAGGTTTTGTTGAGTTTTGTGTGATTGAAGTTTTCAAGTTTTGGGTTATCTTACGATGGACGAAGGAATAAGGAGTAAGAAGAGCCTAAGCTTGGGGATACCCATGGCATCCCAAGCTATTATCCAAAGAGAAGCAAGCAACTAAGCTTGGGGAAGCCCCGAGTGGCATCCCCTCTTTCTTCTAACAACCATCGGTATTTTACTCGAAGCTATATTTTTATTCATCACATACTATGTGTTTTGCTTGGAGCGTCTTGTATGATATGATTCTTTGCTTGTTTTGCTTTATGTTTTGAGTCATGAATCATTGCTGGACACACCTTTTGAGAGAGCCAAAATTATGCCATGACTTGTTAGAATTGCTCTCTATGCTTCACTTAAATTTTTATGAGCTATGGACTTGCTCTAGTGCTTCACTTATATCTTTTTGAGCACGGTGTGCTTTGTTATTTTTTAAGAAATACTTTCTTGCTTCACTTAGATTTGTTTGAGATTTAGTAAAAAAATTAAGAAATTCTCTCTTGCTCCGCTTAAATTATTTTGAGAGAAAGAAAAATGCTCATGATCTTCACTTATATTTTTTTGAGCTTATCAAAAGCAACACATGAAAATTAGTTCCAAAGTGTTAGATATCTAAGAAGGATTTAATAAAAACTTTCACGAAGATCATTGGACAAAATAAACTTGATTCCTTGTAATAGTTTTGAGATATGATGATGTGATATGTGAGTCATGTTGATAAGTAATTGTGCTTTAGTAAGAATATTAGTGTTAAGGTTTGTGATTCCCTATGCAAGCACGAAAGTCAATAATCATGCAATGAAATTACATCCTACTTGTGGTGCATTATTCGGTGTTAATTATGCTTAATGCTCGCTTATGAGATTATTCGTTTCTTGGTTGGTTGCTTCCCAGTCTTTTGCAAGCCTTCATTTTGCACTAAGTATGAGCTCTACTTGTGCATCCAAATCCTTAAACCCAGTTTTGCCATACGAGTCCACTATACCTACCTATATGCGGTATTTCCATTCCTTTCTAAGCAAATTTGTATGTGCCATCTCTAATTTCAAAATAAATTTCTCTTTTGTGTACTCATGCTGCTCGTGGGGGCGGTGAGGAGTGACCAATATTTTCCATGCTAAGATGTGTTATTCTCATGATGAGTGTTTATTCACTTGTCATTGCATGAGAGTAAGGCAAAGGTATTAGGGATGCCCAGTCCCGAAATGAAAAAAAATTACTTTATGTTGTCAAATAATAAATTCCTTCGAAAGTGTTGGTATGGAAGGCAACCATGGATTCGGCTAGCCATGGAAAGTGAAAGTATGGTGGAAAAAAGAATAAGCTTTATTTTCTGTTTGGGAACCGCCAATGATATATCTAAGCATGGAAAGTGTGGAGAACTTTAAGTTGTTTTCGTTGGTGGGAAAGTATACCTCCCAAAATGTTTTTACCTCTAAGTTTTTCGCTTTGAGCTCTGGCACCTCTACAAATCCCTATTTTCCTCTATGAAGGGCCTTTCTTTTACTTTATGCAATTTTTATTTTGAATTTGAGTGTCCATCTTCTCTTAGAAAGCACAAACTAGGAGGCACTATGATTATACTTGAGCATTGGGTGTAGCTAATATGCGAGTGTGTTTCATGAATGGATCAATGATTGAGCATGATGGGCTAGGGATAACTTATTTTAGTGTTGATATTTTGAAAGACATGGTTGCTTGTTGATATGCTTGAGTATTTAAGTAATCATGTCAAAAATAGACTATTGCTTTGAATCATATAAAATTCCAAATGTCCATGCTATAAAGAAAAAATATGATATGACATGATAGGCAGCATTCCACATCAAAAATTCTGTTTTTATAACTTACCTACTCGAGGACGAGCAGGAATTAAGCTTGGGGATGCTGATACGTCTCCAACGTATCTATAATTTTTGATTGTTCCATGCTGTTATATTATCATTATTAGATGTTTTATAATCATTTTATAGTCATTTTATATCATTTTTTGGTACTAACCTATTGAAATAGTGCCCAGTGCCAGTTGTTGTTTTTTTGCATGTTTTTTACATCGCAGGATATCAGTACCAAACGGAGTCCAAACGCAGTGAAACTTTTTGGAGATTTTTTATGGACCAGAAGACACCCAATGGGCCAAGGCAGCACCTGGGGAGTGCTCCTAGGGGAGCACAACCCACCAGGAAGCGCCTGGGGGCCCAGGCGCGCCCTGGTGGGTTGTGCCCACCTCGGGACTCCCCCGCACCGACTCTTTGCTCTCCAAATACCCCAATATTCCCGAAACCTCACGGGAGTCGACGAAATTTTGATCCAGCCGCCGCAGAGTCCAGAACCACCAGATCCAATCTAGACACCATCACGGAGGGGTTCATCATGTCCATTGGTGCCTCTCCGATGATGCGTGAGTAGTTCTTTGTAGACCTATGGGTCCTTAGTTAGTAGCTAGATGGCTTCCTCTCTCTCGTTTGATTCTCAATACAATGGTCTCTTGGAGATCCATATGATGTAACTCTTTTTGCGGTGTGTTTGTTCGGATCCGATGAACTTTGAGTTTATGATTAGATCTATCTTTTTATCCATGAAAGTTATTTGAGTCTTCTTTGATCTCTTATATGCATGATTACTTATAGCCTCGTATTTCTTCTCCGATATTTGGGTTTTGTTTGGCCAACTTGATCTATTTATCTTGCAATGGGAAGAGGTGTTGTGTAGTGGGTTCGATCTCACGGTGCTTGATCCTAGTGATAGAAGGGGAATCAACACGTATGTATCGTTGCTACTAAGGATAAAACGATGGGGTCTATTTCTACATAAATAGATCTTGTCTACATCATGTCATCGTTCTTATTGCATTACTTTGTTTCTCCATGAACTTAATACACTAGATGCATGCTAGATAGCAGTCGATGTGTGGAGTAATAGTAGTAGATGCAGGCAGGAGTCGGTCTACTAATCTTGGACGTGATGCCTATGTAGTGATGATTGCCCTGATATCGTCATGATTATTTGAAGTTCTATCAATTGCCCAATAGTAATTTGTTCACCCACTGTTTGCTTTTTTTCTCGAGAGTAGCCACTAGTGAAACCTACGGCCCCCGGGTCTCTTCTCAATATATTTTGCCTTTGCGATTTATTTTCCTTTGCGTTTATTTTCAGATCTATTAAACCAAAAACCAAAAGATACCTTGCTGCACTTTTTATTTATTTATTTTATCTCGTATTCCCGTGAGATCTATTTATCCAAACTACTACAAAATTTATCTATCTTTTACCCATGAGGGATTGACAACTCCTCTCTTACGTCAGGTTGTGAGTATTTGTTATTTTTGTGCGGTTGCTCTTTACGTGGTGTTGCTTGGTTCTCCTACTGGTTCGATAACCTTGGTATCATAACTGAGGAAAATACCTACCGTTGTTGTGCTGCATCATGCCTTCCTCTTTGGGAAAAAACCGACGTAGCTTCAAGCCGCAATCAGGCATCATCAAAGATGATTCAGAAATATTCCTTTTCCGATTCTGCCCTAAGTGGGTGTTTGAGAAGGAAGTGTCATTTATCTTTGCTTAATTGATCCCAAACTTTTTGGACATCTTTTACTGTCCATATAATTGCCTCATGACAAAATTCAACTCAATTTGCCTAGTAAATATTTCTGAGCAAATTTTCAAAGTTCCTGCCTGAGGGAAGTCATTGTGAAGGAAGTACTAGCTAGGCATATCCAAATGAGTTGAAATTTTTCAAGGTCCTTCATATGATCAAATCATGACTCTCCCCAAAATTTGAGCTCATGTAACTCGTCTATGTGAGCTCAGCTCCAAATCTTAGTTTCTGGTCATACTTTTAGTTTGTGAATTAACCATGTTTTATCTTGCTTCATTTAAGCTGAAAATTTTCCAAGGCATTCTCCTATCCATATAAACTCCCTCCGCCAAGTTTTGGCCGATTTTATCTAGCCAATTGCCCTGTGCAATTTTTTCAAGTTTCGGGTCAGAATAAAGCATTGTGAAGCAAGTGCTAGTGTGGCTCATCCAAATGGCCTGAAACTTTTTGGGCATCTTCATATCATCAAATCATTGGGCCATGCCCAATTCCAGCTCAATCCAATCAATTATGTGAGTGCATCATCCAAATCTCTAATTCTGGCCATTATAGTGGTTTCTACAGCAAGTACCATTTAACTTCATCCTAATGAGCTGCAAATTTGCAGAGGTGATCATCTTAATGTGTGATCAAACCATGCCATAGACCCGAGTCTATCTCTTTCTGTGTTTGTCTCCCCGTAGCACAAACTTCTTGCTGTTCATATGTTTAGGTTCCACCTGCTAATCTCTTCTTTGCCCCTGGACCGATTTGTTTCTTCATTTAGACTAAGGGAAGCAGGGTCTATCTATTAAACAAGATTTGGATGCTCGGAGTGCATCGTGTGCGCCAGTTCACGCGGTGACCATGGGGTGAACCAGCCAAAACTCATGCGCTGGCACGTTGTCGCCGATGTTCCGGTCGTCTCCCTTGTCGTCTCGACCTCAAACCTTGTCCTGGAGCTTCCCCGTGATCGACTGCATCGCCCTGCATTGCTACCCCGTCCGGCATCGTTGTGGTGTGGTCGCCGTCGCCGTGCCCGTGCCACTAAACGCCTTTGTCCACCATTAGTGCACTGCTTGAGCTCGCCCGTGAGCTCCCGAAGCCTCCTCCGCGGCCTATATAAGGACCCCCGAGGTGTTCCATGGCTCCCAAGCCTCTCCACGTTCCTCATTTTCCCCCGGAGTAACCTAATCTCCTCAGAGTTCTCCGTTTGTTTTTGGTGTTCACCGGAGTCTGAGCTAGTCCGGCCGCCCTAGGCCTCCTCTCCTCCTCTAGCCACCTCCACCGCACTCCCCACTCCTCGGCGGTTCGCCCCACCCCCTCACCCCTCGCCGGAGACGGCCGTAGCGCCGAGCATCACCACCACCGGCCGCCTCTGCCTCCCTTCAGACCTCCTCTGCTCCCGCATCCTCCTCTCCTCCCCGGAGCTGGCCGACCCCCTGGACGGACGCGAAGCGCCGCCCCGCACTCGCCGGTGGCCTCGGTCGGGCGGGAGACGACCGAAGACGCCCAGGCCCCTCGCCGGCGTCGCCCCTCCCCTGCTCCTCCTGTGTCTCGATCGGGACAGAGGGAGGAGGAAGAAGACGAGGCCCGTGACCCTCCCCCTCATGCCCCTAGGCCCTGCAGGTTAGCCTTTGGGCGTTGACTTGGCCCCGGGCCCGCGTGGATTTAAGTGGAAACGTATTTCGGTAAGTACGTTTTCTTTTAAGAAAGCGTACTCTCGTTCTGCTTCGGGGTGAATTATGTTTTCTTTGCTCTTAAAGCGTATTCTCATCTACTACGACTCTAAATGTGTTTTCCTTTTCAGAAAAGATATTTGGCCTGAAGGCGCTTTCAGTTTTTCCTCCAAGGGCATGTTTGCTGAAAAAATTTCACCGGGAGGTCCCTGATCTTCTACACCTCATAACTCCGCAACCGTAAGTCTGATTGAGGTGAAACCAACGCTCATTTCTTCATCTCATCGAGCTCTTGCTGTTGGGAACATTTTCATTAGGTCGTCCCTCAGTGAAAATGACCATTTTGCCCTTGTTTCTAATCAGCCCCCTCCGAGAGAGAACCGTCCGGCGTTTCGTTCTGCGGCTTCACCGCACTTCTTCCCGGAGTCTCCGTCACCCCCAGACAAGCCACAATAGCCTCTTGCATGATAGCCATGCAATAGCCATGGTTTCTACATGAATATTTAATAGAAGTTTTCTTGTTATCTGCCCGCTTGTTTGCTACTATTGTCGTTGTTTCGGTTATACTCGTGGTTTCATGTTCACCTTCATGCTATGTTCCAATGCATCTTGTTATCTTGTGCTACTTGCTAGTATCATGTTCACATGTCATGCTTGGTAGTAGTAGATGCTGGTAGTAATGATGTTCAGTCTGATGCATGTTTACCGTCTGTTATCAAGTACCGTTGTTATGCATGTTACTTTGCATCTAGTTGGTTACACGCTTACTTGGTAGTGTTCTTGCTATGGTCTTGCATGGTATTTATTCATGATGCCAGCAGTCATGCTATGCTCTTGTGTAGTGTTATGATCATGCTCGTCGGTATGCCATGCTCATTTGGTTAAATGCTTCATTGTGGTTACGCTCGATGATTATGTTGCACCTCCATGCTTATGTTGATATCATGTTCATGCATTGTATACACTACTAGAAAAAAGGCTATAGCTAATATGGACATTAATGGCGCACCAAGTATGTGGTGCGCCACTGCTATATAGGAGTGGCGCACCATATATAGGTACGCCATTAGTGTCCATATCACTAATGGCGCACCACACACACGGTGCGCCACTACTAACAATTTTTTTTCAAAACTAGTAATGGCGCACCAGGGGGTAGTGCGCCATTACTAGTTTTAACTAGTAATGGCGCACCACACACTCCGTGCGCCACTACTAACAATTGTTTTTTTACTTTTTTTTTCAAAACTAGTAATGGCGCACCTGGGTATAGTGCGCCATTACTAGTTTTAACTAGTAATGGCGCACCACAACCACGGTGCGCCACTACTAACAATTATTTTTTTTATTTTTTTTCAAAACTAGTAATGGCGCACCACACACCAGGTGCGCCATTAGTAACCAGGGTTACTAATGGCGCACTCTTAGGAGGTGCGCCATTGGTAACCTGAGAGCAGCTAGATATTTTGGACAGCCACCTACCACACTCACTTTCCCCACTTCATTCTCTCCACCTCCTCCTCCAAGCTTGGTCTCGGCTGCCTCCTCCTCCTCACCTCATTTGCACCATAGATTCACCCAAATTAAGTGGTTAAATTTCCTTTTTTTGATAGGTAAGTAAGGGGAAAGCTTTCTTTATGTTCTAGATCTACTTTTTTCTCCCTCCAACAACGTGCATACTTTTTATGGCCTAGATCTACGTATGTTTGTGGTGTTGCATATGTTTGTGTTTGGAGGTACCGGTATTTGAAATGCGTTAGTTGCCAATATTTTGCCGGAATGTTGATTCATTTCCGTTTCGGCGAGAATTTGGCACTATGCATTCTTTTTTGTCCTATTTTTAGGCAAAGTCATGCCAAACTTTTTTTGGTTCTAAAATATCGTTTTTCTCTACCCCGCAGGCGACCATGGTCCGCACAATGACCGAAGGCATCGTGAATAGGTTTTTGAGCTCCGCGAAGGCCGAGATGCTTCAAAAGAACGAGACGGAGATAAGATGTCCGTGTCGAAGATGCAAGCTGAGGAGCCTTATGGACCCGGATTCCAGACAGGTGCGGGACCACCTGCTCGTGCGTGGTTTCATGGATGGCTATCGGTGGCAAGGTGATGAAGATGATTATGAAGTCGTCCATGGGGGTCGGGCAAGAAATAAGGAAGGGCAGCAAGACAATAGCGGCGAGGGCGGGCGAGAAGACGAAGAATCTCCAGGACATGATCACGAAGTAGATGCAGGACACAGTCAGCATGTAGAAGATGTCGGACATGATGATGAGGAATATCAAGACGAAGGGCATGATCATGAAGATGAAGATGCCGGAGCAGACGATGATGGACCATCGATGTGCTGGGTGCAAGACCCTCATATTCAAGAGCTGCTTCTCAAGCAGACGGGTAACACAAGAGCTGCCGCCCGAGAGAAACCCAAGCTGGATCAACTGGAGATAGACGCGGTTACTCCATTGTATGAAGGATGCAGGCCCGAGGATACCCGCCTAAAAGTAACACTCATGGCTCTGGAGATGAAGGTAAAACACAAAATGACCGACGCATGCTTCGACGAGAACATGTCATTCTGGCACGAACATCTTCCCAAGGGGAACAAGTGCCCGACCAGTTTCGAGGAGGCGAAGAAAATCGTGTGTCCTCTGGATTTACCACATGTGAAATACCATGTGTGCGTGAACGATTGCATCATTTATCGGGACGAGCACGCGGAGTCTACCATATGTCCGGTGTGCGGCATCACTCGATACAAGAAGAGGAAGAAAGCTTCTCGAAAAGTGGTGTGGTACTTTCCGACCACTCCTCGTCTGCAGCGGTATTTCACGAACCCTAAGCTAGCAAAGCTCCTGCGTTGGCACGCGGATAGGGAGGAGAAGAAGCGAGAAGATGACGGAAATGATCCGGAGATAAATAAAAAAGACAAGATGCTGAGCCACCCTAAGGATGCGAGCCAGTGGCAAGCGTTGAACTTCGAACACCCATAATTTGGGGACGATCCAAGGAACATCATGCTGGGCGCGAGCACCGATGGAGTCAATCCGTTTGGCAGCCAGAGAAGCACACATAGCACCTGGCCTGTGTTTGTGTGGATGTACAACCTTCCCCCTGGTTGTGCATGAAGAGGAAGTACATTCACATGAGTATGCTAATTGAAGGGCCGAAACAACCAGGGAGCGACATCAATCTGTATCTGGGGCTGCTGAAAGCGGAGCTAGACACGCTGTGGAAAACGCCAGCCAATACCTGGGACGCCGCAGCAAAAGAATATTTCCCTATGAGAGCCGCACTGCTCACGACGGTGCACGACTATCTCGGTTACGGATATGTCGCGGGGCAGGTGGTCCACGGATTTTGTGCATGCGTCAGGTGCATGGATGACACAACGTATCACCAGCTAGATAGAGATCCCAGGTCTTCGAAAACCGTGTTCATAGGACATCGAAGGTGGCTTCGCGACGATGACGCAAGGAGAAAACGCAAGGATCTGTTCGATGGTGAAACCGAACCCCGAAGGCGCCCGCGTACGAGGAGCGGCGAGGAAATAGACGAGCTATTGAAAAATTGGAAAGAGTGCCCACCGCCGGGAAAGAAGCAAAAGGCGCCAGAGCCGCTGCTGAAGGTATGGAAAACGAGGTCTGTTTTCTGGGACTTGCCGTACTGGAAGATCCTCCGTGTGCCTCACAGCCTTGATGTCATGCATATCACGAAGAACGTGTGCGAGAGTCTGCTTGGTACCCTGCTCAACATGCCAGAGAGGACCAAAGATGGGCCGAAAGCAAGGGCAGACTTGCAATCAATGGGCATCAGGGAGGAGCTTCACGCAAAATGCCCTAATGATGATGATGATGATGAGGCAAAGGACACAGAAAGTCGTCGCAAAGGCAAAAAGGCCAAGAAGATCGAAAACGACTGCCCTCCCGCGTGCTTCACTCTAAGTCAGGAGGAGATCGAGCAGTTTTTCACCTGCCTCGTAGGAGTAAAACTTCCTTACGGTTACGCGGGGAAGATAAGCAGATACCTAGACTCAGCGAAGTAGAAGTTCAGCGGGATGAAGTCTCACGACTGTCACGTGCTGATGATGCAGATACTTCCAGTTGCAATCCATGGGATCATGGACGCGCACGTCCGTGAAACGCCATTTGGCCTATGCAACTTTTTAGACGTCATCTCTCGAAAGTCGGTTGGCGTGAGGCAACTTAGAAGGCTACAAGAAGAGATCGTGGTGATACTATGTGAGCTTGAGATGTACTTCCCGCCTGCATTCTTCGACGTTATGGTGCATCTGCTGGTCCATATCGTGGAGGATATCATCCAACTCGGGCCGACGTTCCTACACAGCATGATGCCGTTCGAAAGGATGAATGGTGTCATCAAAGGATATGTTCGCAACAAGGCACGTCCAGATGGAAGCATAGCCAAGGGCTTTCTAACCGAAGAGTGCATCTCCTACTGCACGAATTATCTAGGCATTGAGAACCCCGTTGGTATGCCCGTCAACAGGCACCTCGGCAGGCTCGCTGGATGGGGTCACCGCGAGGGTCGCCGCGAAATGCATGTCGACTTCAAGGGTCGACTCGCTGACTTTGAAAGAGCAAACCTAGTTGCGCTACAACACATAGACGTGGTCGATCCTTGGGTGGTAGAGCACAAAACCTTTATTGAGAAGACGTACAATGACCGAGGCCAACAGAGGACGGACGGAGATATAATCAAAGAGCACAACTCATGTTTCACGCGTTGGTTCAAGGACAAGCTTCTGTCGTACCCTTTACATGAGGATTCTTCCGCGGAAGAAAAACTCATATTCGCCTTGTCACAGGGCGCCGAGCACAACCTGATGACCTATGAGGCGTACGATATCAACGGCTACACATTCTACACCGAGGAAAAGGACATGAAGAGCGATGATTATCAGAACTCCGGGGTAACGATGGAATCCTACACCGGTAACGACAAGGACAGATACTACGGAAGGATCGAGGAGATCTAGGAGCTGAGCTACGCTGGAGAGAAGGTCCCGATGTTCCGTGTCAGATGGGCCAAGAGCGTCCTAAAAGAAGACCGGTATTTCGCCACCATGGTTATACCCAAAGCCAAATCCAAGACCGCGGGTGCAAACGTCACCGCGAAAAATGAGCCATGGGTACTGGCTTCCCAAGTGGACCAATGCTTCTTCATTACCGACCCGTGAAAGCCCAGTCGTGTTGTCGTGAGGAGAGGCAAAAGGAAGATCATCGGAATGGATGGAGTCGCCAATGAGCAAGACTTCGGCAAGTACGGCGACCCGAAGATGGAACATGACGACGACGATGAAGTACCATACACCACAAGAAGAAGAAGGACCGCCCTACCTAAAGGACGTCCGTTCAAGAGAAGAACTCCATTTGCAAAAAAGAAGGGCAAGAAGATTGTGAAAAGATAGCTAAGATCGATTGTATTTAAATTGTAGTCTTCATTTCTCGATTGTATTTCGACATATGGAAATGGCATTTCTTCTGTTCTAGTCCTCTAGCCAGTAACCTGTTTTGTTCAAAACAGTGGGGATTAATGTTGTTTGTACTTACCTTCCTTTAATATTTTGTAACTTCTCCATCACCAAGTTGAAGTATCGACCACTTTCTTCTTGGATTTGGAATTTTTGTTCTTCTCCCTCTTGCTTTGTTGCAAATCATCATTTACAGGCACCTTGGGCTTCTTTGTATTTTCTTCTGGTATTTTAATTGTTATTATTTATGTTTATTCTGGTAAAAAAAGTTATTAATGGTGCACCAGGAGAAGGTGCGCCATTGCTATCAAGGTATTTATGGCGCACCCCTAGAAGTTGCGCCATTGATATACCAATTTTTATTTATGTTTATTCTGGTATTTTATTTTTCAGTGTTCCTTTTCCTGCTTAAATTTGCAAACATTTTTTGAAAATGAGAACATTTTTTCTAACTCACAAAAAGTAATTAATTTGTTATTATTTTTTGAACTCATGAATATTTTTAAATTTCATGGGCACTTTTTGAATTCATGAATATTTTTTCAAATTTGATGATATTTTTTCGTATACATAAATGTTGTACCATTTCACAAATGTTTTGCAATGCAAGTATTTGAAAATTAGTAATAACTACTTATATCGTAACATTTTAAAATTTATGGTCATTTTCTAAAAAATTATTACATGCAACAAAAAATCCAAAAAACAGTTAGTAATGGCGCACCTCGAGATGGTGTGCCATTGCTATCGCTGTGTTTATGGCGCACCAGTAAAAGGTGCGCCATTGGTATACCAATTTTTATGGCGCACCGCTAAATGGTGCGCCATTGCTAACCCTCTCCCCACTAAAAAAGGCAAAGATAAAAAAACACCGTCGATCCCAAATCCCCAATCCCCACTGCTGCCCCCGAGCCCTCGACCTGCTGCTCCGCCGCCGCCCCGACCCACTATGCCGCCACCATTCACCCCGCGCCGCACGGAGACGTCCAGGAGGACCGCCGTCGACTGCTTCTTCATCTACGGGCTCTTAATTGACCGGAGCTGCATCGTATCGTCGCCATCGTCGTCTTCCCCAACCTCGGCCGCCCTCGTCCACCTCGTCAATTCGCTCCGCCCCGGCCACCCCCGACCTCCCGAGCACGTCGTCGAGCACCTCGGTGAGGCCCTCAACCGATTCCCCCTTCCCCCGTCGGGTTCGTTGCCGTAGCCGCCGTCGCCGAGCTCCTGCGTTGCCTCGCCGCTGCGCTGTCGCTGCAGTCGGCCGCGCCCACGCACACACGCACTTGCGTGTTGCCGCCCACGGCCGCGCTCTGTTGGGGAACGTAGCAAAAATTCAAAATTTTCTACGCATCACCAAGATCAATCTATGGAGTACTCTAGCAACGAGGGGAAGGGGAGTGGATCTACATACCCTTGTAGATCGCGATGCGGAAGCGTTGCAAGAACGCGGATGAGGGAGTTGTACTCGTAGCGATTCAGATCGCGGTTGATTCTGATCTAAGCACCGAAGAACGGTGCCTCCGCGTTCAACACACGTGCAGCCCGGTGACGTCTCCCACGCCTTGATCCAGCAAGGAGAGAGGGAGAGGTTGGGGAAGACTCCGTCCAGCAGCAGCACGACGGCGTGGTGGTGGTGGAGGAGCGTGGCAATCCTGCAGGGCTTCGCCAAGCACCGCGGGAGAGGAGGAGGAGGGAGAGGGGTAGGGCTGCGCCGAAAGAGAGATGTTCTCATGTGTTGGGCAGCCCCAAACCTCAACTATATATAGGGGGGAGGGGGCTGCGCCTCCTCTAGGGTTTCCACCCCAAGGGCTGGCGGCCAGCCCTAGATCCCATCTAGGGGGGCGGCCAAGGGGAGGAGAGGGGGCGCCACTAGGGTGGGCCTTAAGGCCCATCTGGACCTAGGGTTTGCCCCCTCCCACTCTCCCATGCGCCTTGGGCCTTGGTGGGGGGGGGGGGCGCACCAGCCCACCTGGGGCTGGTCCCCTCCCACAGTTGGCCCACGCAGCCTTCTGGGGCTGGTGGCCCCACTTGGTGGACCCCCGGGACCCTCCCGGTGGTCCCCGTACATTACCGATAACACTCGAAACTTTTCCGGTGACCAAAACAGGACTTCCCATATATAAATATTTACCTCCGGACCATTCCGGAACTCCTCGTGACGTCCGGGATCTCATCCGGGACTCCGAACAACATTCGGTAACCACGTACAAACTTTCCCTATAACCCTAGCGTAATCGAACCTGAAGTGTGTAGACCCTACGGGTTCGGGAACCATGCAGACATGACCGAGACGTTCTCCGGTCAATAACCAACAGCGGGATCTGGATACCCATGTTGGCTCCCACATGTTCCACGATGATCTCATCGGATGAACCACGATGTCGGGGATTCAATCAATCCCGTATACAATTCCCTTTGTCTATCGGTATGTTACTTGCCCGAGATTCGATCGTCGGTATCCCTATACCTTGTTCAATCTCGTTACCGGCAAGTCTCTTTACTCGTTCCGTAACTCACATCATCCCGTGATCAACTCCTTGGTCACATTGTGCACATTATGATGATGTCCTACCGAGTGGGCCCAGAGATACCTCTCCGTTTACACGGAGTGACAAATCCCAGTCTCGATTCGTGCCAACCCAACAGACACTTTCGGAGATACCTGTAGTGCACCTTTATAACCACCCAGTTACTATGTGACGTTTGGTACACCCAAAGCATTCCTACGGTATCCGGGAGTTGCACAATCTCATGGTCTAAGGAACTGATACTTGACATTAGAAAAGCTCTGAGCAAACGAACTACACGATCTTGTGCTAGGCTTAGGATTGGGTCTTGTCCATCACATCATTCTCCTAATGATGTGATCCCGTTATCAACGACATCCAATGTCCATGGTCAGGAAACCGTAACCATCTATTGATCAACGAGCTAGTCAACTAGAGGCTTACTAGGGACATGGTGTTGTCTATGTATCCACACATGTATCTGAGTTTCCTATCAATACAATTCTAGCATGGATAATAAACGATTATCATGAACAAGGAAATATAATAATAACCTATTTATTATTGCCTCTAGGGTATATTTCCAACAGTCTCCCACTTGCACTAGAGTCAATAATCTAGTCCACATCACCATGTGATTAACACTCATAGGTCACATCACCATGTGACCAACATCCAAAGAGTTTACTAGAGTCAACAATCTAGTTCACATCACTATGTGATTAACACTCAATGAGTTCTGGTTTGATCATGTTATGCTTGTGAGAGAGGTTATTAGTCAACGGGTCTGAACCTTTCAGATCCGTGTGTGCTTTACGAATATCTATGTCATCTTGTGGATGCTACCACGCGCTATTTGGAGCCATTTCAAATAATTGCTCTACTATACGAATCCGGTTTACTACTCAGAGTCATCCGGATTAGTGTCAAAGTTCGCATCGACGTAACCCTTTACGACGAACTCCTTTTCACCTCCATAATCGAGAAAATTCCTTAGTCCACTAGATACTAAGGATAAGTTCGACCGCTGTCATGTGATCCATTCCCGGATCACTATTGTACCCCTTGACCAACTCATGGCAAGGCACACTTCATGTGCGGTACACAGCATAGCATACTGTAGAGCCTACGTCTAAAGCATAGGGGACGACCTTCGTCCTTTCTCTCTCTTCTGCTGTGGTCAGGTCTTGAGTCTTACTCAATACTCACACCTTGTAACACAGCCAAGAACTCCTTCTTTGCTGATCTATTTTGAACTCCTTCAAAATCATGTCAAGGTGTGCGTTCTTTGAAAGTATCATCAGGCGTCTTGATCTATCTCTATAGATCTTGATGCCCAATATGTAAGCAGCTTTATCCAGGTCTTCCTTTGAAAAACTCCTTTCAAACAACCTTTATGCTTTCCAGAAATTTTACATCATTTCGGATCAACAATATGTCATTCACATATACTTATCAGAAATGTTGTAGCGCTCCCACTCACTTTATTGTAAATACAAGTTTCTAGCAAACTTTGTATAAACCCAAAAACTTTGATCACTCCATCAAAGCGTATATTCTGACTCTGAGATGCTTGCTCTAATCCATGGAAGGATCGCTGGAGCTAGCATACCTTTTAGCATCCTTAGGATCGACAAAACCTTTCTGATTGTATCACATACAACCTTTCCTTACGAAAACTGGTAAGGAAACTTGTTTTGACATCCATCTGCCAGATTTCATAAATGCAGCTAATGCTAACATGATTCCGACGAACTTAAGCATCGGTACGGATGAGAAAATCTCATCGTAGTCAACTCCTTGAACTTGTGAAAATACTCTTTGCCACAAGTCGAGCTTCATAGACGGTAACATTACCGTCCACGTCTGTCTTCTTCTTAAAGATCCATTTATCTCGGATTTCATGGCTTCTAACCATTTGTCGGAATATGGGCCCACCATCGCTTCTCCACAGCTCATAGGTCCATCGTTGTCCAACAACATTACTTCCAAGACAGGATTACGCATTACTCTGAAGTAGTACGCATCCTCGTCGTCCTACGAGGTTTGGTAGTGACTTGATCCGAAGTTTCATGATCACTATCATAAGCTTCCACTTCAATTGGTGTAGGTGCCACAGGAATAACTTCCTGTGCCCTGCTACACACTAGTTGAAGTTATGGTTCAATAACCTTATCAAGTTTCCACCATCCTCCCACTCAATTCTTTCGAGAGAAACTTTTCCTCGAGAAAGGACTCGTTTCTAGAAACAATCACTTTTGCTTCCAGATCTGAAATAGGAGGTATAGCCAACTGTTTTGGGTGTTCTATGAAGATGCATTTATCCGCTTTGGGTTCGAGCTTATCAGCCTGAAACTTTTTCACATAAGCATCGCAGCCCCAAATTTTTAAGAAACGACAACTTAGGTTTCTCTAAACGGTGTCGTATCAACGGAATTGCGTGGTGCCCCTTTTAAAGTGAATGCGGTTGTGTCTAATGCCTAACCCATAAACGATAGTGGTAATTTGATAAGAGACATCATGGTATGCACCATATCCAATAGGGTGCAGTTATGATGTTCGGACACACCATCACACTATGGTGTTCCAGGCGGTATTAATTGTGAAACACTTTCCACAATGTCTTAATTGTGTGCCAAACTCGTAACTCAGATACTCATCTCTATGATCATATCATAGACATTTTATCCTCTTGTCACGACGATCTTCAACTTCACTCTGAAATTACTTGAACCTTTCAATAATTCAGACTTGTGTTTCATCAAGTAAATACACTCAGCATCTACTCAAATCATCTGTGAAGTAAGAACATAACGATATCCACTGCATGCCTCAGCACTCATTGGACTGCATACATCAAAATGTATTACTTCCAATAAGTTGCTCTCTTGTTCCATCTTACTGAAAACGAGGCCTTTCAGTCATCTTGCCCATGTGGTATGATTTGCATGTCTCAAGTGATTCAAAATCAAGTGAGTCCAAACGATCCATCTGCATGGAGTTTCTTCATGCATATATACCAATAGACATGGTTCGCATGTCTCAATCTTTTCAAAAACGAGTGAGTCCAAAGATCCATCTACATGGAGCTTCTTCATGCGTTTTATCCCAATATGACTCAAATAGCAGTGCCACAAGTATGTGGTACTATCATTACCTTTTGGCATGAACATGTGTATCACTACGATCGAGATTCATTTTAGGTGCAAGACCATTGAAGGTATTATTCAAATAAACAGAGTAACCATTATTCTCCTTAAATGAATAACCGTATTGCGATAAACATAATCCAATCATGCTCAACGCAAACACCAAATCTCGATGGTAGAGGGAGCATGCGATGCTTGATCACATCAACCTTGGAAACACTTCCAACACATATCGTCATCTCACCTTTAGCTAGTCTCCGTTTATTCCGCAGCTTTTATTTCGAGTTACTAACACTTAGCAACCGAACCGGTATCTAATACCCTGGTGCTGCTAGGAGTACTAGTAAAGTACACATTCATATAACGTATATCCAATATACTTCTGTCGACCTTGCCTGCCTTCTCATCTACCAAGTATCTAGGGTAGTACTGCTTCAGTGACCGTTCCCCTCATTACAGAAGCACTTAGTCTCGGGTTTGGGTTCAACCTTGGGATTCTTCACTAGAGCAGCAAATGACTTGCTGTTTCATGAAGTATCCCTTTTGCCCTTGCCCTTCTTAAACTAGTGGTTTTACTAACCATCAACAATTGATGCTCCTTCTTGATTTCTACTTTCGCGGTGTCAAACATCGCGAATAGCTCAAGGATCATCATAACTATCCCTGATATGTTATAGTTCATCATGAAGCTCTACTAGCTTGGTGGCAGTGACTATGGAGAACCATCACTATCTCATCTGGAAGATTAACTCCCACTCGATTCAAGCGATTGTGGCACTCAGACAATCTGAGCACATGCTCAACGATTGAGCTTTTCTCCCTTAGTCTTGCAGGCTTAAGAAACTTGTCAGAGGTCTCATACCTCTTGACGTGGGCACTAGTCTGAAATCCCAATTTCAGTCTTCGGAACATCTCATATGTTCTGCGACGTTTCAAAAACGTCTTTGGTGCCACAATTCTAAACCGTTAGCATTACGCACTGAACTATCACGTAGTCATCAAAACGTGTATGTCAGATGTTTCGCAACATCTACAGACGACGCTGAGGTTCAGCACACCGAGCGGTGCATTAAGGACATAAGCCTTCTGTGCAGCAATGAGGACAATCCTCAGTTTACGGACCCAGTCCGCATAATTGCTACTACCAACTTTCAACTAAATTTTCTCTAGGAACATATCTTAAACAGTAGAACTAAAGCGTATGACATAATTTGCAAAGACCTTTTGACTATGTTCATGATAATGAAGTTCATCTGATTATTGAACTCCCACTCAGATAGACATCCCTCTAGTCATCTAAGTGATACATGATCCGAGTCAAACTAGGCCGTGTCCGATCATCACGTGAGACGGACTAGTCATCATCGGTGAACATCTCCATGTTGATCGTATCTACTATACGACTCATGTTCGACCTTTCGGTCTCTTGTGTTCCGAGGCCATGTCTGTACATGCTAGGCTCGTCAAGTCAACCTAAGTGTTTGCATGTGTTCCGAGGCCATGTCTGTACATGCTAGGCTCGTCAACACCCGTTGTATTCGAACGTTAGAATCTATCACACCCGATCATCACGTGGTGCTTCGAAACAACGAACCTTCGCAACGGTGCACAGTTAGGGGGAACACGTCTCTTGAAATTTTAGTGAGGGATCATCTTATTTAGCTACCGTCGTTCTAAGCAAATAAGATGCATAACATGATAAACATCACATGCAATCAAATAGTGACATGATATGGCCAATATCATTTTGCTCCTTTGATCTCCATCTTCGGGGCACCATGATCATCTTCGTCACCGGCATGACACCATGATCTCCATCATCATGATCTCCATCATTGTGTCTTCATGAAGTTGTCACGCCAACGATTACTTCTACTTCTATGGCTAACGCGCTTAGCAATAAAGTAAAGTAATTTACATGGCGTTATTCAATGACACGCAGGTCATACAAAAAATAAAGACAACTCCTATGGCTCCTGCCGGTTGTCATACTCATCGACATGCAAGTCGTGATTCCTATTACAAGAATATGATCAATCTCATACATCACATATATCATTCATCACATCTTCTGGCCATATCACATCACATAGCACATGCTGCAAAAACAAGTTAGACGTCCTCTAATTGTTGTTGCAAGTTTTTACGTGGCTTGTATAGGTTTCTAGCAAGAACGTTTCTTACCTACGTAAAACCACAACGTGATATGCCAATTTCTATTTACCCTTCATAAGGACCCTTTTCATCGAATCCGTTCCGACTAAAGTGGGAGAGACAGACACCCGCTAGCCACCTTATGCAACTAGTGCATGTCAGTCGGTGGAACCTGTCTCACGTAAGCGTACGTGTAAGGTCGGTCCGGGCCGCTTCATCCCACAATGCCGCCGAAACAAGATAAGACTAGTAGCGGCAAGAAGAATTGGCAACATCTACGCCCACAACTACTTTGTGTTCTACTCGTGCATAGAAACTACGCATAGACCTAGCTCATGATGCCACTGTTGGGGAACGTAGCAGAAATTCAAAATTTTCTACGCATCACCAAGATCAATCTATGGAGTACTCTAGCAACGAGGGGAAGGGGAGTGGATCTACATACCCTTGTAGATCGCGATGCGGAAGCGTTGCAAGAACGCGGATGAGGGAGTCGTACTCGTAGCGATTCAAATCGCGGTTGATTCCGATCTAAGCACCGAAGAACGGTGCCTCCGCGTTCAACACACGTGCAGCCCGATGACGTCTCCCACGCCTTGATCCAGCAAGGAGAGAGGGAGAGGTTGGGGAAGACTCCGTCCAGCAGCAGCACGACGACGTGGTGGTGGTGGAGGAGCGTGGCAATCCCGCAGGGCTTCGCCAAGCACCGCGGGAGAGGAGGAGGAGGGAGAGGGGTAGGGCTGCGCCGAAAGAGAGATGTTCTCATGTGTTGGGCAGCCCCAAACCTCAACTATATATAGGGGGGAGGGGGCTGCGCCTCCTCTAGGGTTTCCACCCCAAGGGCTGGCGGCCAGCCCTAGATCCCATCTAGGGGGGCGGCCAAGGGGAGGAGAGGGGGGGCGCCACTAGGGTGGGCCTTAAGGCCCATCTGGACCTAGGGTTTGCCCCCTCCCACTCTCCCATGCGCCTTGGGCCTTGGTGGGGGGCCCACCGGCCCACCTGGGGCTGGTCCCCTCCCACACTTGGCCCACGCAGCCTTCTGGGGCTGGTGGCCCTACTTGGTGGACCCCCGGGACCCTCCTGGTCGTCCCGGTACGATAACACTCGAAACTTTTCCGGTGACCAAAACAGGACTTCCCATATATAAATCTTTACCTCAGGACCATTCCAGAACTCCTCGTGACGTCCGGGATCTCATCCGGGACTCCGAACAACATTCGGTAACCACGTACAAACTTTCCCTATAACCCTAGCATCATCGAACCTTAAGTGTGTAGACCCTAAGGGTTCGGGAACCATGCAGACATGACCGAGACGTTCTCCGATCAATAACCAACAGCGGGATCTGGATACCCATGTTGGCTCCCACATGTTCCACGATGATCTCATCGGATGAACCACGGTGTCGGGGATTCAATCAATCCCGTATACAATTCCCTTTGTCTATCGGTATGTTACTTGCCCGAGATTCGATCGTCGGTATCCCTATACCTTGTTCAATCTCGTTACCGGCAAGTCTCTTTACTCGTTCCGTAACTCACATCATCCCGTGATCAACTCCTTGGTCACATTGTGCACATTATGATGATGTCCTACCGAGTGGGCCCAGAGATACCTCTCCGTTTACACGGAGTGACAAATCCCAGTCTCGATTCGTGCCAACCCAACAGACACTTTCGGAGATACCTGTAGTGCACCTTTATAGCCACCCAGTTACGTTGTGACGTTTGGTACACCCAAAGCATTCCTACGGTATCCGGGAGTTGCGCAATCTCATGGTCTAAGGAACTGATACTTGACATTAGAAAAGCTCTAAGCAAACGAACTACACGATCTTGTGCTAGGCTTAGGATTGGGTCTTGTCCATCACATCATTCTCCTAATGATGTGATCCCGTTATCAACGACATCCAATGTCCATGGTCAGGAAACCGTAACCATCTATTGATCAACGAGCTAGTCAACTAGAGGCTTACTAGGGACATGGTGTTGTCTATGTATCCACACATGTATCTGAGTTTCCTATCAATACAATTCTAGCATGGATAATAAACGATTATCATGAACAAGGAAATATAATAATAACCTATTTATTATTGCCTCTAGGGCATATTTCCAACACGCTCTCCCTCCCTCTCACCCGCTGCTCACGCCCCTCCCTCGTCCCTGCAGGAGTGCGAACCCGAGGAGCCGCACAGCACCGGATCCACCTCGTCTTCTTCCTCGGGTCGCCGTCGTCTTCCTAAACTCCGGCCACCTCTGCTGCTACTAAGCTCTCGCAGGGCCTCCTTGCGCCTCCCCGGTGATCTCCGCCTTAATTCCCCAGTCAAGTTTATTGTTCATCCAGTT
This sequence comes from Triticum aestivum, assembly GCF_018294505.1. Lineage (NCBI taxonomy): Eukaryota > Viridiplantae > Streptophyta > Magnoliopsida > Poales > Poaceae > Triticum > Triticum aestivum. Next base: position 107,327,225 of record NC_057799.1, on the reverse strand, counting down.
ATATGATAACGAGATTATGATATATCTGTGGTTTACTAAATTTTATGCAAATTTCTTTGTGAATGCCCTTGTATTGTGAAGTCCATTTTGAGCCCCATTTGATGAGGCTAGTATATTAGAAGAAGTAAAACTGGTAGTGGCCTAATCTATGTGTTGATTCACTGGTTTGCTCTCTGAGGCTGCTTATTTGGGTATGAAAGAAACTGTTCTTAATTTCATATATATGCTTTGATCTAGAATCTAGCCTATTTTTGTTCACATAGTAGAGGCCAGTATTTACAATTTTATCACCATACAGGCCTTGTTTAGAAAAGCTTGGATTGGAATTCACAATTAAGATAACCTAGTTAATTACTCTTTACTTGTTATATAGGCCAGCTTGGTTATGTCAATACTGATATTTTGTTTCGAATGCATTATGGGTTGCTGGGTTAACAGTTACATGCTCAGCCTTTTTGGCCTTCTTATTGCGGTGGTATGTTGGCCTTAGCCTTGTTTTTTTTTCGAGAACACACTTGGTATTTTATTAGAAGAAATTTCACGAAGACACAAACCCCAAAAGAGAAGCCCACTTGTAAGTTAAGAAACAGATAAAACTAAAGGGTAGAAACAGTGTCTTGGTGAAGAGAATTGAAATGATCCTGACCAAGTGAAATTAACTATGTATGCTCAATTGGATTGGGTGATTTTGTTCTTGCAAAAAAAAAGAAGAAAGAAAAGGATTGGTCGATTTTGAAACCTACCTTTTGAAGTCTTCATCCATTTTGAGGTTGGACATAAAGCTTTTTGCTTGCTACTACATCATGCTGTTAAAATTTTGTGATCCTAATGCTTTCCTTACCAGAACGTCGTGCATAATTGTTGGAGTACTTAACTTCTGGTTATTTTTAAAACTCAAAAGAAACTTATGGTTATTCAGACACCGGGCTCTTATAAGGGCCCAGTTGTAAAATAATGCTGACGTTGGTCAGTGAGCAAGTTAACTGAGTAACCTCCTGGACCGAGCTCCTCGGTGGATGATGCTGTTGCTGCTGTACAACTTGTGATGATGCTGCTGATGTACTACTTGTGATGCTGCTGCTGTAGAGTTGATCATTATATTCACTAAATTTTGTCAACTTGTGATGCTGCTGCTACTGTAGATCTTCTGAACTTGTGATCTTCTGAAATGACCCCTTTCTCCTGAAATGTTGATTAATTTCCATTTCGGTTGAGAATGGGGCACTCCTAGGTCAAGAAAATTAGCAAAGGTCATGCCCAATTTTCTTGACCTAGAAGGTGCCCGATTCTCAACCGAAACAAACATTAATCAACATTTATAGTTTGACCTAGAAGATGCCCAATTTGTTAACTCTAGTTTGACCTAGGAGAAATTTCAGATTATTTTTTTAAGAATACCAAGTTCAGATAGATAGATTCTGATACAAGCATCTATATAAATGCAAGAAAATAACAATCACAAGTGTACCTTCTTGATTTTGCAAGTGGACAACTGAAGGTCTCCACAGTCAAGTTCAGTAGGCTTTTTTCCTAGACTGCATTTAAGAAATAACTCTAGTAGCCTTTTTTCCTATTTAGAGCGAACATGGCTGACAACGATGAGGCCGGCGGTTTGGGCAAGCAATTCTGGGAGCTGTCCCAGGAGATGGAGGAAGAACCTCACCGCTATGAGGACGCCGCGGAAGACACCGATCCCGACTACACAACCCCTAGTGGCGTCGGGGATGACACCACTAATGGTGCCGCCGAGGATGCCACCACTGATGATGGCAGCGCACGCACAGATGGTAGCCAACTGAAGAGGCAACGGAAGGACCGGCGCCCGAACGTGCTCGGCACCGTCAAGGAGGAATTTACTGAAGTGTCCTCCAGTGGGCATCCAACGGCGCCCAAAGAATTAGTCAGTGGGTACGCGGGACAACTCGGGTGCATTCTCCGGAGCACCGTCTTGATCAACACCGAGAACCTAAGGCATCGTGACCGAGGGAATTTGCGGAACCTCCTCCTCACGAAGCTGCATGAACGATACAAGTTCCCTGGTGACTTCGCAAACACACGCCTCTCAGGGAATAAAGTGAACAGTGCCGCCCTCACAAAGATGAGCACGGCCCTAGCTACTTGGAGAGCCGCGGTGAAGAGAAGGATTCTAAGAGGTGATAGCTATGAGAAGATCAAGGAGACAAATCCTTCGATCAGCGAAGCTAACTACCGGAAATTCAAGATCAAGTGCGAGAGAAACGCATCCGCGGAATCAAGTCAGTGGGGGAAAGATATGTGGGCACTAGTACAAAACAGGGCTTTCGTCACAGGGAAATATTCACATTAGTCCAGGTTCAGTCACGAACCGGGACTAATGTGAGCATTGGTCCCGGTTCGTGCGGCTAAGGCATTAGTCCCGGTTCACCTGGGCCCTTTAGTCTCGGTTGGTGCCACGAACCGGGACTAAAGGGTGCGATGCCCATTAGTACTGGTTGGTGGCACCAACCGGTACTAATGGGCTTTGAGGCATTAGTACCGGTTCATGGCACGAACCGGTACTAAAGGGCCCATTTTCAAACTCTACCCCCCCCTGTGGACCGCCTTTTCAGTTTTAGAAAAAAGAAAAGAAAATGATGGAAATGTCAAAAAATAAAATAAAATAAGTTTCCCATGTGATATGTGGTCTAGTTGTTGGGAAAATTAACAAATATGAATTTCGACTTTATTTGCAAAATCTCTCTGGAATTTCTTAAAATGGGCATAACTTTTGCATACGAACTCGGATGAAAAAGTTTTTTATATGAAAAATCATCTACTCGAAAAGTTACATCCGAATTTAACGGGGGAACCCGGTTAAGCATTTTCAAAATCCTCAAAAACCTAACAGAAAAAAGATACGGGGCTTTTAAGATCTGGAGAGGCAAAAAAATTCAAAAAAATTCAAACTGTGGTCAAACAATGGTCAAACTAATTATTCTAGAATATTAGTGTTACTAAATAATTATTTTAGTTTTTTTGAATTTTGTCAAATCTGGTCAAACTGTGGTCAAACAGTGGTCAAACAATGGTCAAACTAATTATTCCAGAAATATTAGTGTTACTAAATAATTATTTTTTTAAAACAATAGTTTCAAACTCAAACAGTGAAATGTGTCACTTCATGCTCAAGCTAAATTTCTGAGGGTTAATAGAATTGACATCTTACTATTGTCAGGAAAACAACAAGTGCAGACTTGGAAACGAGGGAGAATAGAACCCGTAAGTTAAGCGTGCTCAGGCTGGAGTAGTGAGAGGATGGGTGACCGTCCGGGAAGTTAGATGATTTGGAATGATGAGGGGTGATTAGAGATTAGAGGATAAATTGAGCAGTGATGAGGGGTGGTGATTAGAGATTAGAGGTTAAAATAATTCAGAAATTTGAAAATCAAAAAAAAAATCGCAAAAAAAAAATTTCAAAAAAAATATATCATAAAATTTCCTTTAGTCCCGGTTGGTAACACCAACCGGGACTAAAGGTGGAGCTCCAGGCTGCGTCCACGTGGACGGCCTTTAGTCCCGGTTCGTGTAAGAACCGGGACTAAAGGGGGGAGGCATTAGTAACGACCCTTTAGTCCCGGTTCAAAAACCGGGACTAAAGGCCCTTACCAACCGGGACAAAAGCCCCCTTTTCTACTAGTGGGGACTTGAACTTAGGGGTCCACAAACTCGGTCCCGGCAGTTACAGAGTGGCAGAACCTATATGGAACAAGGAGGACGCGGTGCGTGCCAAGCAAGGCCTACCGCCCCTCTTCGATAAATACCGTGACAAGCAGACCAGGAACTATGTCAGGGCCCGGTACAAGGTGGACCCGGTAACAAAGGAGCTTACCACGGATCCGAAGACCAAGGCGCTTGAGCTTGTTCTGGTAAGGAATACACCCTCGCGTAATTAGCTCCATATGGTTGCATTCTAATTAATGAAGCCAAATTTCTAGATGGTTCACGTTCCTTCCGCAGGACACTGAAAGCAGTAGCGCGGGGTCTCGGAGCTCCCCTTGGGACACCACTTTAAATAGGGCGTTGAACGTAATGAAACACAAGGATAAGTTCAGTAAGCCGTCGTCAGCTGGTCGTGTGGCCAGCAAAGGCTTGTCCACGAAATGGTCAGAATACTATAACGCTGGGCGAAAGGAGAGAAAGACCAGCTCAGAAAGCCCGGAGCGCGAGGTTCAAGAACTCAAGGCACAAGTGGTGCGGATTCCGGAGATAGTCCAAGAGCAAGTGCGAGACCAACTGGGAGCGATGATCACCGCCATTATGCCTACCTTGGTTGAGGGGCTGCAGGCATAGATTGCGGGCGGCCAATAGGGGCCGCCCCCGATTCCCAGCTTCACGGGCAGCAACTCGCACAATGCGTCGGCGCCATTGGTGCCTTCGACGGAGGCGGCATTGGTGTCTCCGGCATCGGCGCCGGCATTGGAGCTTAATGCACCCGGGTGTGGGAAGAATACGCCGGCCGGCACCTCAGCAGCAAGCGTCCCCTCCGTCACTTGCACGCCCGCCGTTGGCGGTGCCTCGACATTAGCCGAGCTCGACGCCATCACGGTAACTAAGCCTCTCGGCCGATGACTTCATCTCCTTGCCTTTGACTAGGCATCCCTGACGCCCTACATGTTTTCGCAGGGCGCCGCCGACGTTCCATGCACTCTCCTGCACTTCGTGGATGGCGAGTTGATTGATGTCGCCAAGGCCAGAATCGTTCAACCGGGCAACCGTGTGTTCCACGGTAATCCGATGCCACCCACCGTGTATAGGGTTCAACTGGTTCGGGTGCTGCGGGGCTGCAACGACTTGTTACCTCCGTTTCGACCCCCTGGGGCCGACGAACATGATGTGATGACCCTCAGTGCCTGCTTAAGCTGGCCCCTGCTTTGGCCGAAGAGCCAGATTCGTTTGGGGCGGGGGACACCACCCCACAGACAACACCGCCAGTCGTGCCGGCGCCAAGCCATGGCAAGACCGCCGCAACGCTACCGCCGTCAGCTGATCTGGACATGCATATGGCACAGGATCCGGATGACGATGACGGTACATTTTCCAACGTCGATAAGTACTTCAACGAACATGGGTACGGTGACGTTGGGGCCTCCTTCTCAAGAACCCAACCCGGCAAAGACGATCGCGATCTAGCTCGTACCGCGGAGAAGCCCAATTGCAACAGGCGTCGTCTGGCGTTCAGTTCTCAGGAGATGCCTCCAGCTGCCGCCTTCACCGAGACTCAGATAGCCGAGGTGCGAAATATTATCAGCCCCAACACACTCAAGAAGGTGGTCTCTGAGCAGAACTTGATCCCATTACAGCAGAAGAAGCAGAAGGGACGGAAAAGAAAAAATAACAAGGGTGTGAGCCAGCCGGCACCGAGTACAATCCGTGCTCATGACGGGCCACCTTCACCTAAGGATATCTCGAGGAGGGTGCATGTGGCGGGTAGGCCGATGCTACCGACTAATCTGCTCAATGCTGCAACCGGTGCTATGCGGAGTCTGCATGACAGTGTTCTTTCTATGGAGAAGCGGCGTCTCTCCGAGAATGATGTGGCATACCCGGTTTTCGTGGACAAGGTGCCAGAGGGCAAGGGCTTTGTCGATAGCACCATCGGGGGTATGATCGTCCTGCGGTTTGATGACATCTTCGCTATGTTTAACCTTCATCCGCTGCACTACACCTTCATTCGGCTAATTTCGCTCAGTATGGAGATGCGGATCATTAGAGACAAGACCCTAGACATCGTGATAGTCGACCCCTTCTACATGTGTGCCAAGATCTTGGACAGCGCTGGGGACCGGCAAGTCGCGAGTTCATACCTCGAAGGCGTCATTCTGGCGAACCCAGATAAGGATAACTTCCTCGTGCCTTACTTTCCCGAGTAAGTCATCCCCTCACCGCCCCGTAACATATGATTTCTTAGATTTTGATCGTTCTTTTTTTCTAACATTCCGTGTTTTGTGCAGTGACACACATTGCACACTCATCCTCTTAAGACCGAAATATTCCATGGCCACGTATTTCGACTCGGACCATCAGTCGAAGAAAGACTACACAAATATCAAGAAAGTTATTGATGATGCTCTCCCCGGCTACGCCAAATCTGGAGGCACCTTCAGGACGCCAATTTGTAGGTACGGCAAGCACGTGTTCACCCACGTAACGACGTTCCCCTGGGTCAAGCAGCCGCTTGGCAGTCAGAAGGATGCCTACTACGCCCTCCATCACATGCGGGCGATCATACGGGACCATAATCACCTTCTGCTACCAACTAATCTCAAAGATTGGGCCGCACGCTTGTCGGCAATCCAGGACGCGGACATCAGATAAGAATTCTTTCGCATCCAGTCGGAGTTTGCGGAAATCATCTATCAAGATGTCCTTCGTACCTCGGGGCAGTTCTACCTCAAATATCAACCGTCCAACAGTGAAATAGAAACAACGCTACAAATGCAGGCTAACAACGAGCGCGATTCCATGACCATCACGAAAGACGACGGCTTCATCCACGCTCCGGTGCCTGAGTCGAGTCGAAAGTAATGATTCTATGTAGTTCTGAAATATCGATTAGCTCATGTTGTAATTAAAATTTAATGAACTTGTATGTCTCTTTAGTTGGGACAGTCATTCAACTTATATGTAATCGATGCTATTTATTAGTAGGACCATGAATTGTGCTATTAATGTGTTGCTTTTCTCCTCCGATCCTTTTGTTGCATACTTATATATTGCTTATATATTGTCTGTGAATTGCTACTAACGTTTTGTTTGTCTAGTGCATAGAGATGCCATCGTATTTCGTGTACAAGGGTAAGGTTCCCGGAGTCTACGATGACTGGGAGGAGTGTCGGACACAGGTTCACCGTTTCAGTGGTAACAGTTACAAAGGGTACACCACTAGGGCGGAGGCGGAAGCTAGATACGCGCGCTATCTAGCGGGAGAGAGGAGGGAGCGGAGGAGGAACCGGATGAAGACCAGTTTCATCGCAATGATGCTCATCGTGACCGCAACTCTCTTCTATGTGATGGTAGTTTAGATGATCGATATCGACTTTGTAATGTGACGACAAACTCGGCAAATATATATGATGAACTTTGCTAATGTCTCGAGACCTTAACTTGGCTAATGTTTGAACTTTGTTTGCTATTTCGAATTTGGAGACTAATATGATGAAAGTTCTATTGTGTGATGTTTACATTCTATGCTGTAACATATTTTGTAACCTGTGCAAATACCAGAAAAGCAAAAATAATAATTCCTAATATTCATAGTAGTGGTGCACCATATTGAGAATTAGTGGCGCACCAAGGCTAAATACCGGTGGCGCATTAGGGGGCATAGTAATGGCGCACTTGGGGGCATAGGTGAAGGTAAATATGGCCCCCTAGGAGGCATAGTAATGGCACACTGTAGGACATAGTAATGGCGCACTATGTGGTGCGCCACTATTATCTGGGATACTAGTGGCGCACCAGAGGTGCGCCATTACTATTTGTTACTAGTGGCGTGTTAATAGTGGCGCACCTATAGTGCGCCATTAATAGCAAAAACAGGTGCGCCACTAACAGCCTTTTTTCTAGTAGTTCCATCATGTTTTTGTATTATGGCTCAGCTTGTTGCATTCAAGTTTAATCGGATAAAAATGAACTTAAACAATTGTTGGCTGAGTCATGGTGCCACTGAATCGAGCTGACCAGTGCAACCACACTTGCCTTTATGGGAAGGACCTAACTGGGTCTATTGTCATGCCTCTCGCCAGTGCCTCCAACGAGGGAAGGTTATGGGCACGCGCTACCCTGATCAGGTAGGCGTACATAAGCCTTGTGTGCCCATTGTTGTTGTTGTTATGGTACCTTGTCCCTGTTTGGGACCGTTTATCTTTTGCCACGACGGTGGCCGTTGATGCCTTTGGTAGGCACGGGGCCACCCATGACTTAGCCCAAAGGGGAGTTGGTCGGAGTGGCCGGGAGAGTGTCATGGGCAGTAGATCGGTTTTTTCGGAATGTCGTTGGTCCACCCGAATGGGAGCGTGAGGCCATGGGTTCCGTGGTGTGGGTGCAGTGTGCTAACCTCTGCAGAGTGTGTGTTTAAATCTATCGATAGCCGCGCCCGTGGATAAGGGCCCAGTTCGTAGTCGGTCACACTATGAGCCAACAATAATAATAACCTGATTAATAACAACCTCGGTTTGATGATGAGAAGGAGATTGGTTGTGATCGAGAGAGGATCACGAAGGTATCATGGATACCGAAGTTGGTTGATCTTTATGTGATCGCAAGGTGATCACGATGGTATCGTGAATACTGATGTTGGTAAGTGTATGTATGAGATGGTTACGAGGTAACCGCCGAATAAGAGTAAGTTGGTGCATGATATGGTTTACCTGTTTCATGTAGTATCATCATGTTCATATGCTCATACCATGCTAATGTTATTCTAGCCATATCATGTTCAGTTGTGCATGCCATGTATCATGTTCGTGATTGCTTTAACCTGCTAATGCCATGCTATTGTTTGTCTTGACTGCTTTTGGTTATTGTGATCTTGCAAGTACATTCAATGTACTGACCTGGCGTGTCATGCCAGTTTGCAGGTCGTTCCTAGTTGCTTGCTTGTTTGGTGTGGTTCCTGTGTTTGCAAGCTAGGATAAACGTTCCAGCCAGAGTCCATGCAGATTGGAGTCCATCATCGTCTTTTTTTTAGAACTTGTACAGTGGGAGAGGCTCCCACTGTGTTTGTATTATTCAAAAGGTAAGGTACACTGTACACCACATATTTACAAGATTCTCATCCACCACTTTGGGGGAGAGTGTAGTCAGACCAAGTCCTGGGCTAGCTAATGGGGTGGTAGGTTGTTTACAGAAGAGAGAATAAAATCTCTCAAGTCTACTGTAGTTCTGTGTTGAAGGAGGGAGAAGTCTTGCTTGAATCTATCAAGCCAACCGTGGTACGTAGGAGGGATGCCTCTGAAGTGTTTGTTATTCCTCTCTTTCCATATGCTCCAAGTTGCTAGTAGAGGTTCCGCTGCCTCAGTTGCTATGATGCTTGCATAGAGCAACCTGTGGTTGGTGTAGCGTCGCCGTGCCAGTGTTATTCATTGTAATCCGGAGACCTTGTATTCCTATTCGTGTTGTAATAGAGAGTTGGTTTGTTCTATGCTAAGCAGTGTCGTATTCCAGAAGACTTTGATACGTCTCCAACGTATCTATAATTTTTGATTGTTCCATGCTATTATATTACCCGTTTTGGATGTTTATGGGCTTTACTTTACACTTTTATATCATTTTTGGGACTAACCTACTAACCGGAGGCCCGGCCTGAATTGCTGTTTTTTTGCCTATTTCAGTGTTTCGGAGAAAAGAATATCAAACGGAGTCCAAACGGAATGAAACCTTCGGGAGCGATCTTTTTGGAACAAACGTGATCCAGAGGACTTGGAGTGGAAGTCAAGAAACAAACAAGGCGGCCACGAGGGTGGAGGGCGCCCCCCCCCCTACTGGGCGCGCCCCTGCCTCGTGTGCCCCTCGAGCGTCCACCGACCTACTTCTTCCTCCTATATATACACATGTACGCCGAAAACATCAGAAGCGACCACGAAAAACTATTTCCACCGCCGTAACCTTCTGTATCCGCGAGATCCCATCTTAGAGCCTTCGTCGGCGCTCAGCCGGAGGGGGAATCGATCATAGAGGGCCTCTACATCATCTCCAAGGCCCTTCCGATGAGTTGTGAGTAGTTTACCACAGGCCTTCGGGTCCATAGTTATTAGCTAGATGGCTTCTTCTCTCTCTTTGATTCTCAATACAAAGTTCTCCTCGATCTTCTTGGAGATCTATTCGATGTAACTCTTTTTGCGGTGTGTTTGTCGAGATCCGATGAATTGTGGGTTTATGATCAAGTTTATCTATGAGAAATATTTGAATCTCCTCTGAATTCTTTTATGTGTGATTAAGTTATCTTTGCAAGTCTCTTCGAATTATCAGTTTGGTTTGGCCTACTAGATTGATCTTTCTTGCAATGGGAGAAGTGCTTAGCTTTGGGTTCAATCTTGCGGTGTCCTTTCCCAGTGACAGCAGGGGCAGCAAGGCACGTATTGTATTGTTGCCATCGAGGATAAAAAGATGGGGTTTATATCATATTGCATGAGTTTATCCCTCTACATCATGTCATCTTTCTTAATGCGTTACTCTGTTCTTTATGAACTTAATACTCTAGATGCATGCTGGATAGCGGTCGATGTGTGGAGTAATAGTAGTAGATGCAGGCAGGAGTCGGTCTACTTGTCACGGACGTGATGCCTATATACATGATCATGCCTAGATAATCTCATAATTATTCGCTTTTCTATCAATTGCTCGACAGTAATTTGTTCACCCACCGTAATACTTATGCTATCTTGAGAGAAGCCACTAGTGAAACCTATGGCCCCCGGGTCTATCTCTTATCATATAAAGCTTTCAATCTACTTTTATTTGCATCTTTTACTTTTCCAATCTATATCATAAAATACCAAAAATATATTTATCTTATCATATTATCTCTATCAGATCTCACTTTCGCAAGTGGCCGTGAAGGGATTGACAACCCCTTTATTGCGTTGGTTGCGAGTTCTTGTTTGTTTGTGTAGGTGTGTGGGACTTTTGAGGAGCCTCCTACTGGATTGATACCTTGGTTCTCAAAAACTGAGGGAAATACTTACGCTACTATTGCTGCATCACCCTTTCCTCTTCAAGGAAAACCAACGCAAGCTCAAGACGTAGCAAGAAGGATTTTTGGCGCCGTTGCCGGGGAGGTCTTCGCTCAAGTCAAGACATACCAAGTACCCATCACAAACTCATCTCCCTCGCATTACATTATTTGCCATTTGCCTCTCGTTTTCCTCTCCCCCACTTCACCCTTGCCGTTTTATTCGCCCTCTCTTTCCCAATCTCCTCCCTCTTTCGCTTGCCTTTTTGTTTGCTTGTGTGTTGGATTGCTTGTCGCGATGGCGCAAGACAATACCAAATTGTGTGATTTTTCCAATACCAATAATAATGATTTCCTTAGTACTCCGATTGCTCCTCTTAATGATGTTGAGTCTTGTGAAATCAATGCTGCTTTGCTGAATCTTGTTATGAAAGATCAATTCTCCGGCCTTCCTAGTGAAGATGCCGCTACCCATCTAAACAACTTTGTTGATTTGTGTGAGATGCAAAAGAAGAAAGATACGGATAATGATATTGTTAAATTGAAGTTATTTCCGTTTTCACTTAGAGATCGTGCTAAAGTTTGGTTTTCGTCTTTGCCTAAGAATAGTATCGATTCATGGAATAAGTGCAAAGATGCTTTTATCTCTAAGTATTTTCATCCCGCTAAGATCATCTCTCTTAGGAACGATATTATGAATTTTAAACAACTTGATCATGAGCATGTTGCCCAATCTTGGGAAAGAATGAAATTAATGATTCGCAATTGCCCTACTCATGGTTTGAACTTATGGATGATCATACAAAAAATTTATACCGGATTGAATTTTACTTCTAGAAATCTTTTAGATTCGGCCACGGGAGGCACGTTTATGGAAATCACCTTAGGAGAAGCTACTAAACTCCTTGATAACATTATGGCTAATTATTCTCAATGGCACACCGAAAGATCTACTAGTAAAAAAGTGCATGCTATAGAAGAAATTAATGTTTTGAGTGGAAAGATGGATGAACTTATGAAATTGTTTGCTACTAAGAGTGCTTCTATTGATCTCAATGATATGCATTTGTCTACTTTGATTGAGAATAATAATGAATCTATGGATGTGAATTTTGTTGGTAGGAATAATTTTGATAACAATGCTTATAGAGGAAACTTTAATCCTAGACCGTTCCCTAGTAATTCCTCTAATAATTATGGAAATTCCTACAATAATTCTTATGGTGATTTTAATAAGATGCCCTCTGATTTTGAGAATAGCATTAAAGAATTTATGATCTCTCAAAAGAATTTTAATGCCTTGCTTGAAGAAAAATTGCTTAAAGTTGATGATTTGGCTAGGAACGTTGATAGACTTTCGCTTGATGTTGACTCTTTGAAACTTAGATCTACTCCTCCTAATCATGATATCAATGAGACTCTCAAAGCTATGAGAATTTCCATTGATGAGTGCAAAGAAAGAACCGCTAGATTGCGTGCTAAGAAAGATTGCTTTGTAAAGGCGTGTTCTTCTAGTTTCCAAGAAAATAATGATGAAGATCTAAAAGTTATTGATGTGTCCCCTATTAAATCTTTGTTTTGCAATATGAATCTTAAAAATGATGGGACTGGAGATGAGTCAACTTTAGTTAAAAGGCGTCCCAATGATTCGGAGTTTTTAGATCTTGATGCTAAATTTGGTAAAAGTGGGATTGGAGAGGTCAAGACTTTAAATAGTATTGAACCCACTATCTTGGATTTCAAGGAATTTAATTATGATAATTGTTCTTTAGTAGATTGTATTTCCTTGTTGCAATCCATGTTGAATTCTCCTCATGCTTATAGTCAAAACAAAGCTTTTACCAAACATATTGTTGATGCTTTGATGCAATCTTATGATGAAAAACTTAATTTGGAAGTTTCTATACCTAGAAAACTTAATGATGAGTGGGAACCTACTATAAAGATTAAAATTAAAGATCATGAGTGTTATGCTTTATGTGATTTGGGTGCTAGTGTTTCCACGATTCCGAAAACTTTATGTGATATTCTAGGTTTCCATGATCTTGATGATTGCTCTTTAAATTTGCACCTTGCGGATTCTACCATTAAGAAACCTATGGGAAGGATCAATGATGTTCTTATTGTTGTAAATAGGAATTATGTGCCCGTATATTTTATTGTGCTTGACATAGATTGCAATCTTTCTTGTCCTATTATTCTTGGTAGACCTTTCCTTAGAACGATTGGTGCGATTATTGATATGAAGGAAGGGAATATTAGATTCCAATTTCCATTAAGGAAAGGCATGGAGCACTTTCCAAGAAAGAAAGTCAAATTACCTTATGAATCTATCATGCGAGCTACTTATGAATTGAGTGCCAAAAATGGCACTACATAGATCTATCCTCGCTTTTATGCCTAGCTTGGGGCGTTAAACAATAGCGCTAGTTGGGAGGCAACCCAATTTTATTTTGGTTTTTTTGTTTTTGCTTCTGTTTAGTAATAAATTTTTCATCTACCTTCTGTTTAGATGTGTTTTCATGTTTTAATTAGTGTTTGTGCCAAGTAGAACCTATAGAATAACCTATGGTGATAGTTAATTTGATTCTGCTGAAAAACAGAAACTTTGCGCGCACAAAAATAATTTTAGTAATTCACAGAAACGTGCTTTTGCGTTGATTCTTTTTGCTGTAGATCAATAGAAAAATTTCCCAGGACTTACTATTTTGGTAGGATTTTTGAAGTTCCAGAAGTATTCGAGAGTTACAGATTGCTACAGACTGTTTTGTTTTTGACAGATTCTGTTTTTCGTGTGTTGTTTGCTTATTTTGATGCATCTATGGCTACTATTAAGTGGTATGAACCATAGAGAAGTTGGAATAAAGTAGGTTTAACACCAATATAAATAAATAATGAGTTCATTACAGTACCTTATGTGGTGGTTTTTCTTTCTTGCACTAACGGAGCTTATGAGATTTCCTGTTGAGTTTTGTGTTGTGAAGTTTTCAAGTTTTGGGTAAAGACTTGATGGATTATGGAATAAGGAGTGGCAAGAGCCTAAGCTTGGTGATGCCAATGGCACCCCAAGATATTCAAGGATAACCAAAAGACTAAGCTTGGGGATGCCCCGGAAGGCATCCCCTCTTTCGTCTTCGTCTATCGGTAACTTTACTTGGAGCTATATTTTTATTCGCCACATGATATGTGTTCTGCTTGGAGCGTCTTGTGTGATTTTAGTATTTGCTTTTTAGTTTACCACAATCATCCTTGCTGTACACACCTTTTGGGAGAAACCCACTTGATTGGAATTTATTAGAATACTCTATGTGCTTCACTTATATCTTTTGAGCTAGATAGTTTTGCTCTAGTGCTTCACTTATATCTTTTAGAGCACGGCGGTGGCTTAATTTTGTAGAAATTGTTAATCTCTCATACTTCACTTATATTATTTTGAGAGTCTCTTAGAACAGCATGGTATTTTCTATGGTTGTAAAATTGGTCCTAGAATGATGGGCATCCAAGTTGGGTATAATAAAAACTATCATAGGAAGTGAATTGGATGCTATGATCAATTTGATACTTGATAATTGTTTTGAGATATGGAGGTGGTAATATTAGAGTCATGCTAGTTGGGTGATTATGAATTTAAAGAATGCTTGTGTTGAAGTTGGCAAGTCCCGTAGCATGCACGTATGGTAAAAGTTGTGTAACAAATTTGAAACATGAGGTGTTCTTAGATTGTGCATCCTTATGAGTGGCGGTCGGGGACGAGCGATGGTCTTTTCCTACCAATCTATCCCCCTAGGAGCATGCGCGTAGTGCTTGGTTTTGATGACTTGTAGATTTTTGCAATAAGTATATGAGTTCTTTTGACTAATGTTGAGTCCATGGATTATACGGACTCTCACCCTTCCATAATTGCCAGCCTCTTTCTCACCTTGAGAGTTGGTGCAAACTACGCCGGTGCATCCAAACCCCGTGATACGATACGCTCTATCACACATAAACCTCCTTATATCTTCCTCAAAACAGCCATCATACCTACCTATTATGGCATTTCCATAGCCATTCCGAGATATATTGCCATGCAACTTTCCACCGTTATGTTCATCATCGTGACACACATTATCATTGTGATATTGCCTTGCATGATCATGTAGTTGACATCGTATTTGTGGCAAAGACACCATGCATAATTTCATACATGTCACTCTTGATTCATTGCCCATCCCGGTACACCGCCGGAGGCATTCATATAGATTCATATCTTGTTCTAGTTTTGAGTTGTAATTCATGAGTTGTAAATAAATAGAAGTGTAATGATCATCATTATTAGAGCATTGTCCCCAAATAAAAAAAGGAAAGGCCAAATAAAAAAAGGAAGGCCAAAAATAAAAAAAGGGGGCAATGTTACTATCCTTTTCCGCACTTGTGCTTCAAAGTAGCACCATGTTCTTCATATAGAGAGTCTCATATGTTGTCACTTTTATATACTAGTGGGAATTTTTCATTATAGAACTTGGCTTGTATATTCCTACGATGGGCTTCCTCAAATGCCCTAGGTCTTCGTGAGCAAGCAAGTTGGATGCACACCCACTAGTTTCTTTTGTTGAGCTTTCATATATTTATAGCTCTAGTGCATCCGTTGCATGGCAATCCCTACTCCTCATGTTGACATCAATTGATGGGCATCTCCATAGCCCGTTGATTATCCTCGTCAATGTGAGACTTTCTCCTTTTTTGTCTTCTCCACACAACCTCCATCATCATATTCTATTCCACCCATAGTGCTATATCCATGGCTCACGCTCATGTATTGCGTGAAAGTTGAAAAAGTTTGAGATTATTTAAGTACGAAACAATTGCTTGGCTTGTCATCGGGGGTGTGCAAGATGGGAGCATTTTTGTGTGACGAAAATGAAGCATGACCTAACTATATGATTTTGTAGGGATGAACTTTCTTTAGCCATGTTATTTTGAGAAGACATGATTGCTTTGATTAGTATGCTTGAAGTATTACTATTTCTTATGTCAATATGAACTTTTATTTTGAATCATTTGGATCTGAACATTCATGCCACAATAAATAAAATTACATTGAGAATTATGCTAGGTAGCATTCCACATCAAAAATTCTGTTTTTATCATTTACCTACTCGAGGACGAGCAGGAATTAAGCTTGGGGATGCTTGATACGTCTCCAACGTATCTATAATTTTTTATTGTTCCATGCTATTATATTACCCGTTTTGGATGTTTATGGGCTTTACTTTACACTTTTATATCATTTTTGGGACTAACCTACTAACCGGAGGCCCAGCCCGAATTGCTGTTTTTTTGCCTATTTCAGTGTTTCGAAGAAAAGGAATATCAAACGGAGTCCAAACGGAATGAAACCTTCGGGAGCGATCTTTTTGGAACAAACGTGATCCAGAGGACTTGGAGTGGAAGTCAAGAAACAAACGAGGCGGCCACGAGGGTGGAGGGCGCCCCCCCCCCTACTAGGCGCACCCCCTGCCTCGTGGGCCCCTCGAGCGTCCACCGACCTACTTCTTCCTCCTATATATACCCATGTACCCCGAAAACATCAGAAGCAACCATGAAAAACTATTTCCACCGTCGTAACCTTCTGTATCCGCGAGATCCCATCTTGGAGCCTTCGCCGGCGCTCCGCTAGAGGGGGAATCGATCACGGAGGGCCTCTACATCATCTCCAAGGCCCTTCTGATGAGTTGTGAGTAGTTTACCACAGACCTTCGGGTCCATAGTTATTAGCTAGATGGCTTCTTCTCTCTCTTTGATTCTCAATACAAAGTTCTCCTCGATCTTCTTGGAGATCTATTCGATGTAACTCTTTTTGCGGTGTGTTTGTCGAGATCCGATGAATTGTGGGTTTATGATCAAGTTTATCTATGAGAAATATTTGAATCTCCTCTGAATTCTTTTATGTGTGATTAAGTTATCTTTGCAAGTCTCTTCGAATTATCAGTTTGGTTTGGCCTACTAGATTGATCTTTCTTGCAATGGGAGAAGTGCTTAGCTTTGGGTTCAATCTTGCGGTGTCCTTTCCCAGTGACAGCAGGGGCAGCAAGGCACGTATTGTATTGTTGCCATCGAGGATAAAAATATGGGGTTTATATCATATTGCATGAGTTTATCCCTCTACATCATGTCATCTTTCTTAATGCGTTACTCTGTTCTTTATGAACTTAATACTCTAGATGCATGCTGGATAGCGGTCGATGTGTGGAGTAATAGTAGTAGATGCAGGCAGGAGTCGGTCTAGTTGTCACGGACGTGATGCCTATATACATGATCATGCCTAGATAATCTCATAATTATTCGCTTTTCTATCAATTGCTCGACAGTAATTTGTTCACCCACCGTAATACTTATGCTATCTTGAGAGAAGCCACTAGTGAAACCTATGGCCCCTGGGTCTATCTCTTATCATATAAAGCTTTCAATCTACTTTTATTTGCATCTTTTACTTTTCCAATCTATATCATAAAATACCAAAAATATATTTATCTTATCATATTATCTCTATCAGATCTCACTTTCGCAAGTGGCCGTGAAGGGATTGACAACCCCTTTATTGCGTTGGTTGCGAGTTCTTGTTTGTTTGTGTAGGTGCGTGGGACTTTTGAGGAGCCTCCTACTGGATTGATACCTTGGTTCTCAAAAACTGAGGGAAATACTTACGTTACTATTGCTGCATCACCCTTTCCTCTTCAAGGAAAACCAACGCAAACTCAAGACATAGCAGACTTCACCTTGATCTCTGGGCTGGAATACAGGGCGTTTCGGTTTCTCTGAGCCGGGGTGCCACAAGGCCATCATCGACGCCTCGCGCGCCGACGCCATGACTCGATTGGCTGCTTTAAACGACAATTCGTGGCGTTTTCTCGAGGCCACCCTCGGTGCCTTCGACGAAGACTACAAGGTGTTTTCTCAGCATGCACATCCTTACCTCAACCCGAGAGCCAGCAGGTTGTGCCCGGAGCGGCTCAGGCAACTCACCACTACGACGAGGGCACCCACGATGCGGAGGCCTCGCCCTCTTCCATGTCCAAGGAGCCAATCGTCATTGATATCTCCGACTATGAGGAGTAGCTTGTCTTATTAGCTCACTATAACACTACTAGAGAAAAGACTAGCAGCAGCGCGGGTTTTTGGCCTACCAGTAGTGCGGGCACCGGCACTACTAATAGGGCGCTACACCTAACCCATAGCAGCAGCGCATGCGCGCCCGCACTACTGCTATACAAGTGTAGCAGCAGTGTGCTGCGTGGAAGCTCGCTACTGCTAATAGCTCTAGCGCGCTTTGGCCGTACGCGCTACTGCTATAGTGACGCTGTTGCTAACTTTCCTCCACTCGCTACTGCTAATTTTAGTAGTTTTTTAATTTTTTTTCTGCATATTTGTTTTTTATTTGAACAGGCTTTATACAAGAATCTTTAGCACATACAAATGTCATCATCATACACATACAAATCGCTGCGAGACCACAAATGTAATCATAGCATATACATACAAATAACCTCATCATAATCATCATCCAGCACAAAGTGGTATCTCGTCATCATCTCAAAAATAGCGATACATGCAAGTCTCGAATACTTGCAACTACAACGTCATCCATCTAAACAATGATATATGCGAGAAGTGCTATCACTATGAGTGATAGTGGAACTATGCAGTACATGAGGCGGCGGTCATGAGTCCTCTCTCGCGCTCGCCTGAACCTCAAGTAACTAGCTTGTACTTCTTGTCTGCTTTTGAAGCCTTTATGGCTGGCGCCCGAGACCCCCTGCACTTGCGCCTGACACCCATGCCACTCGTCATACACTCCCAGAACCTTCCCTTCGTACACGACATAGCACTTCGCCATCAAGAAACTAGGTACCTGTTAGAGATGCATCTTCATCAAGAGGATGTACAATCATATGCAACAAAATATACTAGAGCAACACGAAAAAGAAAGGGTTAGCAACTAGATGCAACATACAGTACGCAAACTAATTAACTAGAGGTACGCAGGTCATCGTACGCAAACTAACAAAGTAGCGTTACGCAAGTTCGGCAGGGACCGTGGACATCACAAAGTTTCATCGCTACAGAAAGTATACAAGTTCAACCCACACATATCATCATCATCGGCATCATAAATCACTAGAAGTTCCATCCTTCCATATCATCGAGGATGGACCCTAGCTTCTTGAACGGCGTGAGGTCTAGACGTTGCATGCCTATGCAAGTTCGGACGTCAGCTCGCGATATAGGGCCGTGGTGGAACATCCCCTTCTCATCGACGACTTCTTTCATGATGATCATCGCAATGTCCCGTTGGATGCGAAAGAAGTCATCTCTAAGTTTATAATCCGCTTCTCCATGAGATTCTAGCCACTTGTGGATATGATCATCATTTCTGCTTGTCATGCGAAGCTTTTGGTGATCCGTGCTGAACTCAATCATGAGATGGACGATGTAGAATCCATCCTTCTTGCTTGGTTTTGGGACATGGATGCAGGAGAAGTTAGTTTTATGCGCGGCCACCTCTAATGCTGAAGCCTTGGAGAGCATCATCTAGAATATTCATTATGTGGGTGTAGTCCTTTTTCTCGTAGTCTCTGGAAGGGTCAAAATACACGGCGTGGGAGACTCACGGGTAAAGAACGATAAGGACGGCGTGCCCGTTGCTGCGGGGAAAAGACACCTCAAATTATTCTCCATATGAGCGAGAAGGAATGATTGAAATGTACGAAAGGGTTGTCCAGAACTGACTTACTTTGGATGATAAGGCAGGAGGACAATTTCCTGGTCCTTATTCTGTACCATGAAGTTTTGGAGGTAGTCCCTAGCAGTTTCACGCTCAAAGTCGCCGAGACTCAAGAAAGACTCGTGCATGTAGTACGGATCCGCCACACAGATTTGCGATACTTCTTCTCTCTTCATGACGGAGCTCATATGTAGCGCAAAAAGGCGGACGATTGTAAAATCGAGCCGCCTTGTCAGAAACATCTCAAAGATATGGTCAAACCGCAGGAAGAACAACTCCGCGGGCCGTGTGTCG
Organism: Triticum aestivum; assembly: GCF_018294505.1. NCBI lineage: Eukaryota > Viridiplantae > Streptophyta > Magnoliopsida > Poales > Poaceae > Triticum > Triticum aestivum. The sequence goes on along the minus strand of NC_057799.1, from coordinate 107,307,477 downwards.
ACGTAGCACTTCCCCTCAGGCACATGAGCCGCGTATGTAGGATATCCTGGATCGTTTGAGGCTAGTAGGATTTTCTCAGTCGACAGCACATGGTCGTGCAGTCTCCTGAGATCCCCTGATACTGCCTCCAGCGGTTTCGGCGGTAGCATCGGCTCGCCCGTGAGATGGAACATGCCCGCACCTTTCACGGGTACACGCTCTTCAGAATCCATCGTCTGGCTGCTATGTGCTCTGGCTTGTTTGGAGGCAGCTATCTTCCCCGTTCTCTTCCTCTCCTTTTTCTTGGGCACACCTTCCAGACCCTTCCTTAACCCCTGCCCTAGGGTTCCCGGGCTAAGCACTGTACGACCCCCGGCTAGTTGAGCCTTTGTTGAGGCGCCATCTTCAGGCATGTCCTGTGAGGATTTCATGAAGAGAGACTTTTTGCAATCCCTGCTACGACCTTCCTGCCCGGGCATATCATCCATATCCTCATTAGCATGCTGGTAGCCCGATTCGTCATATGGTTGACTCATCATATCTATGTCATAGTCATACGCATTTGTATTGAGGAAACCCATAGGGTCGACCTCCGTCTCATCATCCATTCTCTGTTCTACAGGACCGATTACATCAGCCAGTACTATTGCACCCCCTTCATCACGTCGTCCGCCGCTCTCACCCGGCACTACAGGAGCTGGTAATTGCATAGGCGGGGTGGTGGTCTTCGCACATGCTTGTTAATGTGTGGTTATTGGTGTGCTCTCGGTCGGCTCCAAATGAATAAGATTCTTCGGCCATAGCAGCACCCAACCCTTGCAGCTTCCAATCCGCGGCGGGGTCTCGTCGTCCTCTGCCACATGCTGTACTGGAGGAGGCAAATCCTCGTGCCCCGATTTCACACTGGACAAGCTAACCCTGAAGTTCCCAGCGGGGATCGGCTGGTTGTGGAACGTGGGTTGCAAGGGGTTCATTATCATCCCCTTTCCCACGTCCACCTTCTGGCCTTTGATCAAGTAGAGTATGGTGCACGGGGTTTTGTATACACACTTAGCCATCGGTCTCGGCGCCGCCATCGGTGCCGGCGCCGTCGGTGTCGATGTCGGCGTCAGTACCATCATCGAGGCCGACCTACAAACCTTGCTTAGCAGTCAAATAGTCGAGGTACTCTTGTTCACCCTCATAATCCATCTTGTCTGCATCTTGGTCAGAAGGCCCAGTTTCTTCGTTGTTCGACATGTTTCCTATGATTAAGTCTCCTCGTTTAATTCTAAAAGTATGAAAAAATGAGAAATGACGTAAAAAAGAAATCTATGTTTGCCCGAATGTCGTTTCCCAGCAACTCCCAGCACTCGATATGCCTACTATCTAGCACAAATCATGCCAAAATTCACGGAAAATTTCGGCATGACCTTTGCTAAAAAATGGACATATCGAGCGCCTGAAATTCACCGGAACGGAAATGAATCAACATTCCAGCGTAACATAGGCCACTCGGATCATTTACCAAAACATGGGCATAACATAGGCCACTCGGATCATTTACCAAAAAAGAACCAAAACATTACATGTCCAAATTCCAAACATGACATGTCCACATATCACATGTCCAGTTGAAATTTGCATATAAATTCAGCCTACCTAAATTTGCTTTAACAAGGGATGTTGATTTGGACAATTGCTTAAATGCTGCCTTTTCTTTTAACTACAATTGCTTAACCCTAAATTTCTGTCCTATTTTAAAACCTAGCTAAATTCATAACTAAATAGATAACCTAATTAACCTACTGCCCTAACTAAAACCTAAGTAAATTAACCGAAGAACCCTAGCTAGCAGAGAGAGAGGGGGGTTTACAGAGGGTGCAGGGGCGAGGAGGCAGGCCCGACGACGGCCGAGGTTGGGAGGGGAGGAAGCAGAGGAGGGAGGCGTGGCGCATCGGGGTCGGGGGCGAGCGCCGGGCTCGGGGGCGAGCGCCGGGGTCGGGGGCAGGGCCCCGGCGGTGCGACGGGGGACGAGAGAGTGGGGATTTGGGGGAAAAGAGGCGGGATGAAGCAGAGAGAGTGAGGATTTTGGGTTAAGTGGATGTAGCAGTAGCACATTTAGAGCAAACGCGCTACTACTATTACATGCAGCTATAGTGGTTTTATACGGAAACCGCTACTGCTACCTTGACTAGTTGTACCTCTTTTTCAGTAAAGCATTACTGCTATAACCAGTTTTCCTTTTTCTTTTCCTTTATTTTCTCTCACTTTTCTTTTCTTCTTTTCCGAGAGCAGTGAACGAAGGGAAGGCGATATATATTGCATCATTTGACAGTTAAATATATATACAAAATAGGAACATATATATTACATCATTGGACCCAAGCATAATAATGGCTAAGTGTGTATACAAAATAGGAACATATATATATATATATATATTACATCATTTGACCGATAACATACGGTTCCTCAGCGTTGACGTTTTCGTTTTTGAGTCAGCTTCTTTCCCTTCTTGCTCGTTGAAGAATAATTGAGCCCCTCATTGTGACTTTGCCTTTTCCATGGAGTATGATTTTTCTTAGGTAATGTAGTATTGATTCTTATTTTGACGTATACTTCATCATCATCGTCATCTTCCCTTATTGGGTTGCCGTACAGATCGTAGTCTTCCGCGTTGGCGACTCCATCCATTCCAATGATGTTCCTTTTGCCTCTCCTCACGACAACACGGCTGGGATTGCACGGGTCGGTTATGAAGAAGCATTGTGTCACGTGCTTAGCGTGTACCCATGGCTCGTTTTTTGCGATAGCGTTCACGGTAGCGCTCTTGGCGTCGGGTATAGTCATGGTAGTGAAATTCCGGTTTTCTCTTTCGACATTCTTAGCACATCTGACACGGAACATCGTCGTGTTGTGCAGTCCAGCGTAGTCAAGCTCCCAGATCTCCTCGACCCTTCCGTAAAATCTTTCAGTTACGCCGTTGTCGCTGCCGGTCATGCATTCCATCGTCACCCCTGAGTTCTGATCATCACTGTCCATATCTTTGTCCTCCGTGTAGAACGTGTATCCGTTGATATCGTATGCCTGATAGGTTATGAGGTTGGGTGAGGGGCCATGTGCTAAGGCGTATATGAGCAATCCGTCCTTAGAGCCCTCCTCCGGGGGATTAGCAATAATATGCTCTTTGAACCAATGCAGGAAAGTGGAGTTGTGCTCTCTAGTAACTTCGGCGTCCGTCCTGCATACCCCCCGGTCACGATACTTCTTTGCGATAATTTCTTTGTGCAGTGCCACGAAAGGATCTACCTCGTCTAGGTGTTGTAGCACTACCAAGTTTGCTCTGTCAAAGTCGCTGCGTCGATCTGAGTATGCCACGTGCAGTTCCCTGTGACCGTTGGAGTGACCTTCTCCTTCGGGCCTCCCATCGTGCTTGTTAACGGGCAAACCAACACTAACACCAGGCGGCTGCAGGTCTGCGCCATATAGAAAATTCTCGCAGAAAGAGATGCACTCTTGTGTCAGATAGCCCTGGACGATGCTTCCATCTGGACGGGACATGTTACGAACGAATCCTTTGATGATCCCATTCATCCTCTCAAACGGCATCATGTTGTGCAGAAATGACGGCCCCGGGTCTATTATGTCGTCCACAATATGGACACACAGATGCACCATCACATCAAAGAACACGGGGGGGGGGGGAAGTACATCTCAAGCTCATTCAGTATCACAACGATCTCTTCCTGTAGCCTTCGAGAGATGATGTCGAAAAAGTTGCAGAGACCAATAAGCGTGTCACGGATGTGCTTGTCCATTATCCTTCTAAGGGCAACAGGTAGTATCTGTGTCATCATCACATGCCAGTCATGGGACTTCATCCCGCTGAACCTTTTCTTGTCCGTGTCTAGATATCTGCTTATCTTGCCACAGTAACCGGAACTAACTTTGACTCCGGTAAGGCACTTAAAGAATTGACCGATCTCAGCCTGACTAAAGGTGAAGCAAGAAGGGGGCAATAATCCTTTTTCTTTATTTTCTTGCCCTTCTTCTCCCGTTCCTCTGTCTCCGTCTCTGTCTCGTCTGACATTTTACGGGGCAGCATGTGCAGATCTTCCCTGATTTTCAAATCTTGCAAGTCTTTTCTTGCCTTCGGCCCATCCTTGGTCTTATCCGGCATGTTCATCAGTGTCGCGAGCAAGCTCTCAAGGACATTCTTACAGATATGCATTTGATCAAGGCAATGAGGTGTATCGAGTTTGTGCCAGTACTCCAAGTCCCAGAACACAGACCTCATCTTCCATACTTTCAGCAGCAGCTCCGGCGCCTTTTTCATCGTCTTTCCCGGCGCGTGGCACTCCTTCCAGTTTTTCAACAGCTCATCGATTTCGGCACCGCTCCGCTTACGTGGAGGTCCTCGATGCTCAGCATGACCATTGAATAGATCTCCACGGTTTCTCCATGGTCGTCCTGTTCGAGCCATCTTCGATGCCCCATGTACATGATTTTCCCAGACCCGCCATCTTTCCTTGACGTTAGCTGCTGAGACGTCATATCATCCATGCACCGCGTGCATCCGCAATATCCATGGCACACCTGGCTTGCGACATATCCGTAACCGAGATAGTCATGCACTGTCGTGATCAGTGCGGCTCTCATGTAGAAATACTCGCCTTTGCTGGCGTCCCATGTCTTGGCCGGTGTTTTCCATAACGTGTCTAACTCCTCTTGAAGTAGCCCCAGATACAAATTAATATTATTCCTGGTTGTTTCGGCCCTTGAATAAGCATGCTCATGTGAATGTACTTCGACTTCATGCACAACCAGGGGGGAGGTTGTACATCCATACAAACACGGGCCATGTGCTATGGTTGGTGTTCTGGTTGCCAAACGGATTCATGCCATTGGTACACGCGCCGAGCATGATATTCCTTGCATCACATTCGAAATACTGATAGAAGTTGTTCAACGCTCTCCACTGGCTTCCATCCTTGACGTGTCTCAGCTTCGGATCATCTCCATCGTCGGGCTTCTTCCTCTCCGCGTGCCAGCGCATTAGCTTTGCTTCCCTGGGATCTACAAAATACCGCTGGAGACGGGGAGTGATCGGTAAGTACCATACAACTTTCTAGGGACATTTCTTCCCGTCCTTCTTGTATCGAGAAGCATTGCACACCGGACAGCTTGTTTTTTCCGCGTGCTCCTTTCGATAAATTATGCAATCGTTGATGCATGCATGGTATCTAACGTGCGGCAGATCAAGAGGGCACACGATCTTCTTGGCCTCATCAACACTAGTAGGACATAGATTCCCCGCGGGAAGAACATCCTTTAGGTACTTGAGATGCTCATCGAGGCTAGTGTCGGTCCATTTGTTTTTAGCCTTCGTCTTTAGGAGTTGGAGCGTGAAACTCAAGTGGGTCACCTCAGGATTGCAACCATCATACAATGGAGTGTTCGAGTCTACCACCAGTTGCTCCAGCTTAGCCTCCTCTCTAGAAGCAGCTCTCTCAGTACTCGTCTCCTTGCGAAGCAGTGCTTGAACATGACGGTCCCGCATGATTGAACTTAGTACCGACGAACTCTGCTGCGTGGAGTCCACGTCGTTCTCTCTGCCGCCATGTCCGGCCCCTTCTCCTCTGCCATGCCCAGCCCCTTCTCCGCTGCCATGTCCGGCCTCTTCCCCGCCGCCATTATCGATCATCTCTTCGTCTTGCCCCGTGTCATCATTGCCTGCCCCGTCGGCGTCCTCAACATCGTCATCCTCATCTTCGATTATCCACCGAGTGTAGCCATCCATGAAACCAGTCATGAGCAGGTGCGCTTCGACACGACCATTGTCATAGGGGTCGAGCCAAACTATTCCTTTGCATTTTCGACACAGACATAAAACCTCTGTCCGGTTATTTTCTTTCATGTCCTGCACCGCCGACCGCAACCACCTGTCCACCATCGTTCCACTGACCATCATGAATGTCTGCACGGTAATAATAAACAAATGATTATAAAAATGCATGCATGCATCAAAGTCATACAAAAATTCGGCATGACCTTCCCTAAAAATAGGACATATATAGATCTAGAGTTTGCCCGGAATTCGCCAAAATGGAAATAAATCGACATTTCGGCAAAACATAGGCAACTCAAAAGCACAATTTGGCGTCAACTCATGCCACACACACAATTTCCATCATATTGCCCAATTATCATATCACACACACATACACATATTTCCATTTTGCAAAAGCATGAAATTTTAATCACCTCTATCTCGAGATCGAGCACACACAGTGGAGATGATGATGTAGGGAGATCAAAAGTGCACAAAGCTCTTCTTGACAAAGATAGATCTAGTTAGGGGGCAAATAGGTCACTTGACTAAATGCTACATCTACCTAGCTAGCTAATTTGGGAGGAGACAACTTCAACTAGTGGAGGGAAGGAAAAAGATAAAGGAGATGCATTAATGGAGGTGGTGTAGTTAGCTAAGAGTAATGAAGAAAGAGAAAGGTAGGTAGAAGAGGGAGAGTAATGGGGGGAGAAGTCTTGAGGAAGAAGAAGAGTGAGAGAGGGAGGATGTGGGAGGTAGGGGAAAGGGAGGAGAGGAGATGGGGGAGGGGAGGACGGGTGGGAAAAGGTGGTGGGGTGATGTGCCTTAGCAGTAGCGCGGGAGGAAAAGCGCGCTACTGCTAATGGTGTAGCAGCAGCGCGCTTTTCTAACACGCACTACTGCTAAACGGGCCAACCGTGTGGACAATTTTAAAATTAGCAGCAGCGACGTGACCAAAAAGTGCGCTACTACTATTGCTTTAGCAGTAGCGCGCATCGTGCCACCGCGCTGCTGGTAAACTTATGTTGTTGGGTACTGTCGATACATTTTTGTAGCAGCGCGGTTTACCCATCAAGCGCTACTGCTAAATTTTCATCAGCAGCGCGCTTTTCTTAACCGCGCTACTGCTAATTAGCAGTAGCGCCTCTTTTTGTGCCGCGCTGCTGCTAAGATTCTGTGTATAAGGTTTTCCCTAGTAGATAAGGACCCATGTTCAGTTTGCTAGCTACTTCCTTTCCTTAACAAATTCTAGTGAATTGTGCTATCTACTTTTACCATGCAATCTAATGCTCTAGTGTATATGTTCTATATGTCGTGCAATGTGGTGCTCACGTATTAACTGTCTGGTTAATTAGTTGTCGTGCTTAGTTAACTGTTTGGTTCAACTCTGCAAATGTGATGTTCAATTCTTCAGGGTGCAATTTTGTATTGTCTTCCATGTGAGAAATAAATCAAATTTTTCTTTACAAAATACATGAGAAACAAATACAATTGCTATATTTCCAAGTTGTCAAGCATGCTTGGTTTGGTTAACTGTCTGATCTTCTAGTATGTTATACATTGTGCAATGTGGTGCTCAGTTAACGTTTGGTTCATTTGTTGTGGTGTTTAGTTAACTGTTTGGTTCAGTTCTGCAATGCGATGTTCAATTGTTGTGGGTGCATTCTGTTATTGTATACCATGTGAGAAATAAATCAAATTCGGCTGTACTAAATACATGTGAAACAAATACAATTGTTATATTTCCAAGTTGTTAAGCATGCTTGGTTTGGTTAACTGTTTGATCTTCTATTAGGAGTATGTTATATTGTGCAATGTGGTGCTTAGTTAATGTTTTGTTCATTTGTTGTGGTGTTTAGTTAACTGCTTGGTTCAATTCTGCAATGCGATGTCCAATTGTCGTGGGTCGAATTTTGTATTGTTGTGCATGTGAGGAATAAATCGAATTTGGCTGCACTTAATACATGAGAAACATATACAATTGCTATATTTCCTAGTTCTTATTCATGCTTGGTTTGGATAAATGGGTTTCCATGTGGCTTGAATTTATCTGATGAATCTTCAATGTTCCTATTTTTCATCAATATATTTTACTAATAGCATGTGAACCCTCACTTAACCTGATCACTAACTACCTTATATGTGTTGCAGGGAAACAATGGGAAGCACAGAGGTTTACGATCAAGGTTTGCACATGCATGGTCCTTTGTCTAATAGCATATTATTGTGCAATTGTAGGAACCATTCTAATATTTAAGTTTTTAACAATTTGGTCTTGCACATGTAGGTCCTGCTGTCAGAGGTTTTGACCAACTGTTCGACCCTTTTTGCATATGGGGAAATGAGTTGTCCATGAATATCAGTCAAGTCAAGAAACTCGGAAAGATTGTTAGGATAAAGAAATTAGCACCAAAAAACAACAAGATCTTTGTCTGCACAATGAAGAATACATCAGTTCACTACAGGATGGTACTAACTATTATACCTTGCCTTTTTTATTCCTTTGCCCCATTTTCAATATAGAGAAGATATTTATGCACATTCTTGTTTTCAGGCCTTTCCAAAGCAGTTCACTGATGATTACCTCTCAAACCACCTGTATGGTCAGGAGGCGAGGAAGGTATTCATATAACACCCACGGTTCAATATTGAAGTGTTCCTGAAGAGGACGAAGGATGGATGGTCAATCATCCACAGGCACTGGCCTAAAGTTGCAAAGACCCTCAACATCAATGAAGGCTCAATATTCGCCTTCCGCTTCAGTAGTTTTCCAGATGAGATACATCTGTCTATGTATCGTCTAGGATGCTAATTTGAAAGGTTATAGATGTTGCATGTGAAACTTGGTGCTGGTGCAGTTGTGTAATGGGGTAGCTGAGTGCTGAAGCTATATGATGTTGTACTCTAATGTATTTCCATTATGAAATCATGCTTCCTTAATATGAAAATGAAATATATTGTGTGCTTAATATGAAATGTCAATTAGATTAATAAATTGATTATTAATAATAGGACAATTAGCCTGCTAATGGCCAATTAGCCTGCTAATTGGGTTTTTCTATTGCAAACGGTTATTGAGTAAACACCGTGCGCGATGACCTCAGGCAACGCACACAGTTTCTAGGAATAAATATAGTTGGATTATTGAACAATCACACACGACATCCTCTTGAAAACTGTTTGCGTTAGGCCACCTGGCGCAAACGTTTACCACATAAAAACTCTGTGTGATGGACAGCCTTTGCCACACAATTTCTTCTATGCGCCGTGTGTGATGCATTCAATAACGCAAATGATAAAAAATTTAATACCGTGTGCAATGGAAATGCTATCACAAACGATTTAACGGGGGAAATTGTGTGTGATGTACCTGCGAACAGAAACATTTTCCTTGGAGCAACTATGTGGGATGTATATACGAACAAACACGTTTAGCGGGGACTGACTATGTAGGATGTACTTACGACCAGAAACGATTTCGCCTGTATAATTATATTTTTAGCACTATTGTACGTATAACCGTATTTGATCGCTCGTCGGTCGCACACGACCTCATTTTGCCAAGCGTGTGTGCCAGGAGGGCATATCCCCGATGGTTTTTGGGTCGTGTGGGAAGGACCCCCCTATCACAGTCACTTACTAGGCGACGGTTCCAAATCCCGTCGCGGAAAGGGGTTAAAAACCGTTTGTATAGCACCTTGTTGTACTAGTGTAGCTTTGACACTGATCCGGAAGACTCTAAGTCACAAAATGGATACGTATTTATATTCAATGGTGGAGCTATCAGTTGGTGCAGTTCCAAGCAAAGCGTTATGGCAGGATCTACATGTGTAGCGGAGTACATAGCTGCTTCGAAAGCAGCAAATGAAGGAGTCCGGATGAAGGAGTTCCTATCCGATCTGGGTGTAATACCTAGTGCATCGGGTCCAATGAAAATCTTTCGTGACAACACTGGAGCAATTGCCTTGGCAAAAGAATCCATGTTTCACAAGAGAACCAAACACATCAAGGGACGCTTCAACTCCATTCATGAACAAGTCAAAGATGGAGACATGGAAGTTTGTAAAATACATACGGATCTGAATGTAGCAGACCCATTGACTAAGCCTCTTCCACAAGCAAAACATGATCAGCACCAAGACTCCATGGGTGTTGGATTCATTACAATGTAATCTAGATCATTGACTCTAGTGCAAGTGGGAGACTCAAGGAAATGTGCCCTAGAGGCAATAATAAAGTTGTTATTTTGTATTTCCTTATTCATGATAAAGATTTCTTATTCATGTAGAACTGTATTGACCGGAAACTTAAATACATGTGTGAATACATAAACAAATACCGTGTCCCTTGTATGCCTCTACTAGACTAGCTCGTTGATCAAAGATGGTTAAGGTTTCCTAACCGTAGACATGAGTTGTCATTTGATAACGGGATCACATCATTAGGAGAATGGTGTGATGGACAAGACCCATCTGTTAGCTTAGCATATTGATCGTTAAGTTTATCGCTATTGCTTTCTTCTTGTCAAATACATATTCCTTCGACTATGAGAATATGCAACTCCCGAATATCGGAGGAATGCCTTGTGTGCTATCAAACGTCACAACGTAACTGGGTGATTATAAAGATGCTCTACAAGTATCTCCAAAGATGTTTGTTGAGTTGGCCTAGGTTAAGATTAGGATTTTTCACTCCGAGTATCAGAGAGGTATCTCTGGGCCCTCTCGGTAATACACATCATAAGAAGCCTTGCAAGCAAAGTGACTAATGAGTTAGTTGCAAGATGATGTATTACGGAACGAGTAAAGAGACTTGCCCGTTGATACGTCCATTTTGCATCATGTTTTCTTACCGTTATTTATGATGTTTTAACAAATAATAATGCTTTTTGGAGTAATTCTAATGCCTTTTCTCTCATAATTTGCAAGGTACACACTAAGAGGGAGAATTCCAACAGCTGGAAATCTGGACCTGAAAAAGCTACGTCAGGCTACCTATTCTGCACAACTCCAAACAAGCTGAAACTTCACGAAGATATTTTATGGAATATTTCAAGAATATTGGAGCAAATAAGTACCAGAGGGGGCCCACCGGGTGGTCACAACCCACCTAGGCGCGCCAGGGAGCCCACGCGCGCCCTGGTGGGTTGTGCTCACCCAGGCCCACCTCCGGTGCCCATCTTCTGGTATATAAGTCATTTTGACCTAGAAAAAATAAGGAGAAGACTTTCAGGACAGAGCACCGCCATCTCGAGGCGGAACTTGGGCAGGAGCACTTTTGCCCTCCGGCGGAGGGATTCCGCCGGAGGAACTTCCCTCCCGGAGGGTGAAATCATCGTCATCATCATCACCAACAACTCTCCCATCTTGGGGAGGGCAATCTCCATCAACATCTTCAACAGCACCAACTCCTCTCAAACCCTAGTTCATCTCTTGTGTTCAATCTTGTTACCGGAACTATAGATTGGTGCTTGTGGGTGACTAGTAGTGTTGATTACATCTTGTAGTTGATTACTATATGGTTTATTTGGTGGAAGATTATATGTTCAGATCCATTATGCTATTTAATACTCCTCTGATCTTGAGCATGTTTATCACTTGTGAGTGGTTACTTTTGTTCTTGAGGTCACGGGAGAAATCATGTTGCAAGTAATCATGTGAATTTGATATGTGTTCGATATTTTGATAGTATGTATGTTGTGATTCCCTTAGTGGTGTCATGTGAATGTCGACTACATGACATTTCACCATATTTGGGCCTAAGGGAATGCATTGTGGAGTAGCAATTAGATGATGGGTTGCGAGAGTGACAGAAGCTTAAACCCCAGTTTATTCGCTATTCCGTAAGGGACCGATTGGATCCAAAAAGTTCAATGCTATGGTTAGAATTTATTCTTAATAATTTTCTCGTAGTTGCGGATGCTTGCAGGAGGGTTAACCATAAGTAGGAGGTTTGTTTAAGTAAGAACAACACCTAAGCGCTGGTCCACCCACATATCAAATTATCAAAGTAGCGAACACAAATCGAACCAACATGATGAAAGTGACTAGATGAAAATCCCGTGTACCTTCAAGAACGCTTTGCTTACTATAAGAGACCATTTTGGCCTGTCCTTTTCCTCAAAAGGATTGGGCTACCTTTCTGCACTTTTGTTACTACTATCATTACTCGCTCGTTACAAATTATCTTGCTATCAAACTACTTAGTTACTTACCATTTCAGCACTTGCAGACGTTACCTTACTAAAAACTACTTGTCATTTCCTTCTGCTCCTCGTTGGGTTCAACACTTTTACTTATCGAAAAGAGTTACAATTGATCCCCTATACTTGTGGGTCATCAAGGCTATTTTCTGGCGCCGCTGCCGGGAGTGAAGCGCCTTTGGTAAGTGGAATTTGGTAAGGAAACATTTATATAGTGTGCTGAAATTTATTGTCACTTGTTACTGTGGAAAACAATCCTTTGAGGGGTTTGTTCGGGGTATCTTGACCTCGACCAGAACCACAATTAGCTACCCCTCAACCTACTGCACCTACTGAAAATATTGAATATGAAATTCCTTCGGGTATGATAGAACAACTGCTAGCTAATCCTTATGCAGGAGATGGAACCGAACATCCTCATATGCACTTGATATATGTAGAACAAATTTGTGAATTGTTCAAGTTTGCAGGTTTACCCGGGAATGAAGTTATGAAAAAGGTTTTCCCTTTATCTTTGAAGGGAAAAGCATTGGCATGTTATAGTCTATGCGATGATATTGGATCTTGGAATTGGAATCGTTTGAAATTGGAGTTCCACCAAAAAATATCCGATGCATCTAGTTCATCGTGATCGGAATTATATATATAATTTTTGGCCTCGTGAAGGAGAAAGTATCGCTCTAGCTTGGGGGAGGCTTAAGCCAATGTTATATTCATGCCCCAATCATGAGCTCTCAAAAGAAATTATTATCCAGAACTTTTATGCTCGGCTTTCTCGTAATGATCAAACCATGCTCTTGTATGAAGAAGACTATTGAATTCCGGTGGGATCTTTTGGAAAGAATTAAACGCAACTCTGAAGATTGGGAACTCGATGAAGGTAAAGAGTCAGGTATTAAGCTTAAGTATGATTGTGTTAAATCTTTTATGAATACCGATGCTTTTCAAAAGTTTAGCACTAAATATGGACTTGACTCTGAGATAGTAGCTTCCTTCTGTGAATCATTTGCTACTCATGTTGATCTCCCTAAAGAGAAGTGGTTTAAATATCACCCACCTATTAGAGAAGAAATCAAAGAACCGGTACCAGTTAAAGAAGAAACTATAATTTATAATGTTGATCCAGTTGTTCCTTCTGCTTATATTGAGAAACCACCTTTCCCTGTGAGGATAAAGGAACATGCTAAAGTTTCAACTGTGGTTAACAAAAGCTATATTAGAACACCTAAACCTGATGAACAAATCAAAGTAGAACCTAGTATTGTTATGGTTAAAGATCTCTTGGAAGAAGATATGGATGGGCATGTTATTTACTTCTGCGAAGAAGCTGCTAGAATTGCCAAACCTGATAAAAAAGATAAACATAGACCTGTTGTTGGCATGCCCGTTGTCTCAGTTAAAATAGGAGATCACTGTTATCATGGTTTATGTGAAATAGGTGCTAGTGTGAGTGTTATTCCTTACACGTTATGTCAAGAAATTATGAATGACATAGCACCTACAGAGATAGAAGACATAGATGTTACTATTAAACTTGCTAATAGAGACACTATATCACCAATTGGGATTGTTAGAGATGTTGAAGTCTTGTGTGGGAAAATAAAATACCATACTGATTTTCTTGTTCTTGGTTCCCCACAAGATGACTTTTGTCCCATTATCTTTGGTAGACCTTTCTTGAACACCGTTAATGCTAGAATAGACTGTGAGAAACAAAATGTCGGTGTTAGTTTTGGTGATGAGTCTCATGAGTTTAATTTTTCCAAGTTTAGTAGAAAGCTTCATGAAAAAGAATTGCCTAGTAAAGATGAATTAATTGGTCTTGCTTCTATTGTTGTGCCTCCTACTGATCCACTAGAACAATATTTGTTAGACCATGAAAATGATTTACATATGCATGAAAGAAATGAAATAGATAAAATTTTCTTTGAATAACGTCCTCTACTTAAACACAACTTGCCTATTGAAACTCTAGGAGGTCCTCCTCCACCTAAAGGTGATCCTGTGTTTGAATTAAAACAATTGCCAGACACTTTGAAATATGCTTATCTTGATGAAAAGAAGATATATCATGTTATTATTAGTGCTAACCTTTCAGAACATGAAGAAGAAAGATTATTGAAAGTTCTGAGGAAGCACCGAGCTGCTATTGGATATACTTTTGATGATTTAAAGGGCATTAGTCCCACTCTATGTCAGCACATAATTAATATGGAACCTGATGCTAAACCCGTTATTGATCACCAACGTCAGCTAAATCCAAAGATGAAAGAAGTGGTAAGAACGGAAATATTAAAACTTCTGGAAGCAGGTATAATCTATCCTATAGCTGATAGTAGATGGGTAAGTCCTGTTCATTGTGTCCCTAAGAAAGGAGGTATAACTGTTGTTCCTAATGATAAGAATGAACTTATTCCACAAAGAATTGTTACAGGATATAGAATGGTAATTGATTTTAGAAAATTACACAAAGCAACTAGAAAAGATCATTACCCTCTGCCTTTTATTGATCAAATGCTTGAAAGATTATCTAAGCACACACATTTTTTCTTCCTTGATGGATATTCTGGTTTCTCACAAATACTTGTTTCTCAACCTAATCAAGAAAAGACCACATTTACTTGTCCCTTTGGAACCTATGCTTATAGATGTATGCCTTTCGGTTTATGCAATGCACCTGCTACCTTTCAAAGATGTATGACTGTTATATTCTCTGACTTTTGTGAAAAGATTGTTGAGGTTTTCATGGATGACTTCTCTGTTTATGGTAAGTCTTTTGATGATTGTTTAAGCAATCTTGATCGAGTTTTGCAGAGATGTGAACAAACAAATCTTGTCTTGAATTGGGAGAAGTGTCACTTTATGGTTAATGAAGGTATTGTCTTGGGTCATAAAATTTCTGAAAAGGGCATTGAAGTGGAGAAAGCTAAGGTTGATGCAATTGAGAAAATTTCATGTCCTAAAGACATCAAAGGTATTCGTAGTTTCTTAGGTCATGCTGGTTTCTATAGGAGATTTATCAAAGACTTTTCTAAAATTTCTAGGCCTCTCAGAATCTTTTGCAAAAGGATATTCCTTTTGTTTTTTATGATGATTGTTTAGAATCCTTTGGAACACCCAAGAAACCTTAATTTCTGCACCTATTGTTCAACCACCTGATTGGAACTTGCCTTTTGAAATTATGTGTGATGCTAGTGATTATGTTGTTGGTGTTGTTCTAGGACAAAGAGTTGATAAGAAATTGAATGTTATTCATTATGCTAGTAAAACTCTAGACAGTGCTCAACGAAACTATGCTACTACTGAAAAAGAATTCTTAGTAGTAGTGTTTGCATGTGATAAATTTAGACCTTACATTGTTGATTCCAAAGTAATTGTTCACACTGATCATGTTGCTATTAAATATCTAATGGAAAAGAAAGATGCTAAACCTAGGCTTATCGATGGGTTCTCTTGTTACAAGAATTTGATTTACATATCATTGATAGAAAAGGAGCTGAGAACCCCGTATCTGATAATTTATCTAGGCTTGAAAATGTGCCTGATGACCCACTACCTATTGATGATAGCTTTCTGATGAGCAGTTAGCTGCAATAAATGTTGCTCATAGTACTTCTTGGTATGCTGATTATGCTAATTACATTGTTGCTAAATGTTTACCACCTATCTTTACATACCAACAAAAGAGAAAAATTCTTCTATGATTTAAGACATTACTTTTGGGATGACCCACATATTTACAAAGAAGGAGTAGATGGCATTGTTAGACGTTGTGTACCTAAGCATGAACAGGGACAAATCCTACGGAAATGTCACTCTGAAGCCTATTGAGGGCATCATGCTGGAGATAGAACTGCTCATAAGGTATTGCAACAACAAGCGCCGCAAAAAAGCTTCAAACGAAGCACAGACGACCCCTCCGGCAGCTTGAGTGCAGCTCCGGCGGTGCTCCATTGCAGCCCCAGACGGCGCTCCATTGCAACTCCGTCGGCGGCGAGCAGCGCTTCAGTGCAGCTCCGTGTGCTGCACTGCATCACCGGCAACGAGTGGCGCTCCATTGCAACTCCGTCTGCGGCGAGCGGCGCTTCAGTGCAGCTCCGCGTGTTGCACGGCATCACCGGCGACGAGCGGCACTCAACTGCACTCCGGCCTCCTTGCTGCCTTGCAACACCGGCGGTGAGCAGCCCAACCTCTCATGCGTGCTGCATTGCAGCACCGGCGCCGACGAGCGCCGCGTTGCAACAACGGCAGCACCATCAAGTCATCGGGTCACAGCACCTGCAGCATCCGAGTCAACGATGAGGGCTGCGCTACTGCGTAACAACGTCGGTGTTTGGATCTTGAGGAGCAGCAGGTAAAGATTGGGAAGCAGGCCATGGCGGTCGCGACTTGGACGGGAGGCCATGGGAAAGGGGATCGAGCTCGTTGGATTTTGACTGGTTCGTGTTCCAGCTGAAGAGATAAGGCCGGACAGGTGGTGCGCGGGGCCCCACCAGGACGCGTGGCGTATGTAGCGCGCGGCTTAAGGGAGAGAAAAATCATCCGATAGAAAATAAATGGTTCCCTGTTTTGTATCGTATGTGAATCCAGTTGAGGGACCGGATTTGGGGTACATTAAAATTAGGGAAACTGTTTAAATTGCCCGACTGATTTCTCGCACCCTTAAACCGCATGGCTTGTGTGACGCGTGTCCCCTATGGGGACCACCCACCGCTTCCTCTCCTTGCGTTATCTTCACGCGACGGCCCTCGTCCACACGTTTACTCCAGGATGCCTTCTTCTTCCTCGACCGCATGTATGTTTCTCAGTCGTTGCTAGTCCCAGCGCGGTGTGCTACCTCTCCCGACCCACCGGCGCCACCAGACACAATTGCTGACCACCACCGCCGTTGCTGCACAGCCCCGCCCCAACATTGGTTGTGCTGCTTTGTGGGAGCGGCGGCGTTTGCTGTAAAGCAACATCCATGGAGATCCAACAGCTAATTGAGCATGGGGTGGCTTTGTCCTGCGATGGAGCCTCGGCGCGTGCCTGTCGGCGCTGCAGTGGAGCATCGCATGCGGCAGCCGGTGCTGCGGTGAAGCTTCGCCGGCTCTGGACAACATCATGCTCCGATGACGACTGGGACGGCGGACATGGCATTGCAACTCCGGTGATGTTGAATGACCACCGGCGCTGCGGGGCAGCGAGGGGTGCTGGTCGCAGTGCTACAACGTCGTGCTAAACTCAACGGCACAGTTGCTGCCACGCCACTAATATGCGAGGGGCGACGGCCGCGCGACGGTGCGGTGCTTCAGGCAAGTGGCGGATGCTGCAGACGGGCGCTCGCCGATGTTGTGATGAAGCATCGTCGGGGCCGCTGGAGCTGCAATGAGCGCAGCGGTGTCGTTGAAGCACCGCCGGAGCTGCAATGAAGCTCCGTTGGGGGTGCAATGGCGCCGCCGGCACTGCAGCAGATTGCCGCTGGGCACCGTCAGTGCTGCGCGGCGCTGCCATGGGACTGGGAGCTGCAAGCGGTGAACGGGTGTGGCACTGAAGAGATGACGGGTCAATTCCCAATTTTCTGTTTGCTTGTGCAGGTGGTCCAGCTGGCACAACGGACGGCTGCACGAGGACTTTTTCACTGTTCTGGCCCATGTCTTGAAGTTTAGCACGATTTGACCTATGTTCGAAACTTTTTTGGATCTGACCCAAACCGAGACGCCAACATCCCCAGCGTCCTGCTTGCACTAAAGACGCCGTGAACCGTGGCGTTTAGGCCTGGCCCACCTCCCTGGTCAGCGATTTGGCCGTCCGACGTGGCAATTGTTGACCCCGACCCTAGACGTCGGGAACCTTGGCGTCTACCCCCCTGGTAGATAAGTGGGCACAGGGAAAGTCTGTGGGGCCCACCCCACACACTCTCCCCAATCCTAATCTTCCATCCCGCAAAAGAAGAACAAAGGAGAGCTACCCCTCTCTCTCCCACCTCAAGGCTCACTCAAATCCC
This sequence comes from Triticum aestivum, assembly GCF_018294505.1. NCBI lineage: Eukaryota > Viridiplantae > Streptophyta > Magnoliopsida > Poales > Poaceae > Triticum > Triticum aestivum. The sequence goes on along the minus strand of NC_057799.1, from coordinate 107,289,498 downwards.
GCTCCAAATTTGATTTTCCTCCGTGGATCTTTCTCTCCCTTGTTGTTTGAGGTAATCTCCCCCGGATCCCTAAATTTTGTTGGTAATTTCTTGTTATTTTAGTGGCATTATGTAACCCTATGTGGCACCTTAGTTTCTAGATTTATTGAAATTCTTTGGTATTGGATGGCTTTTAATTAATATGTTGTGGTGATAGTAGTAATGGGATATGCATTTTGTGGGTACAAATGATGGATTTGATAAATATGATGGTTAGGGTTAGGTTATGTGTTAAGCAAATGACATGATTTATTTAGTACATAAATTTTAATTTGTTTTGATACAACTCATTAGGAATACATAGTTGTCATTGATTCATTAGAGTTGCATAGTTTTTGCAACTATGCATTATAATTATCATTTATTCATCTTGTTTGTTGTCCCTTTTAGATGGATGGTAAAGTTGCGGCCTCGAAAGACATGTCACTTGAATTGTTTGCCACGAAGGGGCAAGGTCCGCGGCTTGATATTGACTTGAACCGCCAAGTGTCCTCCCTGTGTCATGATATGAGCCCTAGTAGAAGTGTGACTCGTGTTGTGGATAGTGCCGAGGTCTATGGCTCCAATACTTCTAGCCAACCGCCACCTAGCCAAGAAAATGAAGTTGTTGGGCATGCTCTTGAAAAAGTTAATGAACAATATGTTGATGGTAATGGTGATGTCCAATGTGGTCATGGTGATGATGATGATGACAGGCACAAGGATGAGACCCATGCAAATGAGAAGGAGAAGAGGGAATGACGAAAGCGTGAGGCGGACATGGCATGCAAAAACAAGAAGATGGCTGAAGAGGAGGAGAGAGTTAGGAAGCTTGAAAGGGCTCGCCTTGCACTAGAGGATGGATGCAATGCTGATGATGAGCAAGAGGATGAGATTCATGGCAATGACATCGGTGACTTGGAAGCGTTTATCAGGCAGCAGGACATGGACTGTGAGATCCCCTATGGTCGTGCATATGCGTATGACTCAGATGATGAGGTCTGGAGGAAGAACTAGACGTGGATGGATTCACGGAGAGAGAGAACCGTATACACAAAGAGGTGACCAGTTTGGAAATAAGAACTCCATTGTTTCGTGATCTCAGGCTGGCCCACAAGGCGGTAGTTGATGGTGGCATGAGTAAGGTGATAGAGCCGAGACCTTGCCCGGAACCGAGCGAACCAAGGGACGAGGATGAAGACGAGAATGCTTACTTGAAGAAAGGGTTGAAGTTTGTGAGTTTGCAGGCCTTCAAAGTATGGCTAAGTGACTATGCTATTAGGAACCATAGACCATATCTTGTTGGGCACTCGGACCAAAAAGTGCATTACTCCATCCATTGTGACAAAGAAGGATGCCCATGGGCGGTCCATGGAATAAGAATTAAAACTAGGCCATGGTTGTTAACAAGTTGTGTGTGTACTCACACGTGCAGGCCACCGTCAAAAAGAAGCCTAAGACACACCGTCAACTCACGTCTGAGTTTCTCGGGTTTAAATTAATGAAAGAAGTATCAAGTGATCCAACCGTGAAGGTGAAGCTCCTCATGACGACGGTGAAAAAAATGTTTGGATACAAAGTCAACTATGGGAAGACATGGAAGGCCAAGTCAAATGCTTTAAGGATGTTGTATGGTAGTTGGGAAGAAGCATACAATCGCCTCACGCGGTTGTTGGGAGCGATTGCCCATAGGAACCCCGGCATGTATCATGTGGTCGAGGATGATGGTCATGGGGTGTTTCACCGTGCCTTCTGAGTTTTGGACAATGCATCACGGCCTTTAAGCATTGCCATCTGGTTTTGTCTATTGATGGCACATTCTTGATCGGTCGATACAAGGTCACAATCATGGTAGCAATGGCACACTCCTCCAATGACAGTGTGTTGCCGGTGGCATTTGGTTTGGTGCCCTTCGAGCACCAGGACAACTGGGAGTGGTCCATGCGTCATGTTAGGGAAAATGTCATTGGTGATAGAGAAGTGTGCATTATACCAGACCTGCACCAGGGCATACTGAAAGCCATGGACATTGTTATTCCAGGACTTCCAAAGCTTCACCATCGATGGTGCATGAGGCATTTCGTGGCAAACTTTTACAGGGCATGTAAGAGCGAGGAGTTGAGCAAGGATCTAACCCATGTTTGTGTGGCCTTCAGCACCGGTGCGTTCACCATTCACTTTGACAAGCTCTACGAAGCTGCGAACGAAGGAGGGAAAGATTTCTTAACACGAAATTTTCCAGAGAAACACAAGTGGGCACGCGCTCATGACGAAGGAGGTTGGAGATATGGCGACATGACCAGTAACATGGTCAAATGTTTTAACAATGTGCTCAGAGGTGCCCGCCCATTGCCGGTGACTGCAATAGTGGAATATACATTCTTCAAGATTAATGAGTATTTTCTGATGCATTTAGCGGAAACCGTGAAGTGGATTGGTGAAAAAATGGAATATCCACCAAAGGTTGAAGAGTAGATGATGTTATAGCAAAGCAAGTCCTCGGCATAGAAAGTTAGGCTATTCAACACCTATGATATGACCTATCAAATCGACGAGCCTCGTGGGACAACAAGAGATGGTATGTCATATGGTGGTCGTGCATTCGAGGTGCACCTTAAGAGATGGTGGTGTCAGTGCGAGAGGCCTAGTAAGTATCATTGGTCGTGCTCTCATATTTTGATGGTGGCGTCGTCAAGAAATATACATGTGTCTGATGGGACAATCGTGAGGATGCATGAGTTCGATCTTGAAGCTACTAGGTTGACATGGGCGCCTCGATTCCATCCGTTCCTGGACCCAACACAGTGGCCTGACTATAATGGCCTGGAGCTTAGGCCCGATCCTTTGCTCAAGGTTGAGCCCAAGGGTAGAATCAGATAGAAACGGTTGAGATGTGATATGGACAACCTAGCTGGATACACTGGCATGAACCAATTTGGTAGCGGGCACTTTATGGAGCCTCCGGACACTATCAACTGTGGTAAATGTGATAATCCGGGACACAATGTGAGAACATGCTCTAAGAAAAGGAAAACATAAAAGAAGGGCAATCCAACCACGAGTCAGGCAGGTGGTGGCAGAGGGGGTTCAGGTGGTCGTAGAGGGGGTACCGGTGGTCGTAGAGGTGGTTCCCGTGCTGGTAGAGGCCCTAGAGGAGGTGCTAGGAGTGGACAACGTGGTAGAGGTGGCGCTAATGGAGTCCCTAGAGGGGGTAGTAGTGGTGGTCGTAGAGGTGGTTCCGGTGGTGGTAGAAGAGGACGGAGGACTGATAACGGGTCGGTGTTTGATTACTTGCATAATCCAAATGGTTGACAAATTATGAATGGTAAATATTTGTTCATTCTGTTTTTTGTTTTATTGTATTGTGTTTTTTGCATTTCGTGTGTTTTTTGCATTCGTGCGTTTTTGCAATCTAACAATTCATCTTCTCGTAGGCATGGCTTCATCCAGTTCCACGACAAGGCCGCGGTGCGCTGACCAAGAGGACATGCCGAACAAGTGGCAAGAGGCAAGGTTGGACAAGACGAAGGAGAAGGAAGTGAAAACCCCATCATGTTGGTGTGGAGATGAGTGCAAGGTGAAGGTCTCCACTGACCGGAAGAAGTCATGGACGGAAGGAAGAAGATATTTTGTGTGTCCCAACTATGCACATGATCGCGCGCGTCCCACTAACGCCTATGACAACCCACCGGTATGTTAGAAAAGTAGGCTATTCTCCATTATGATTCAATTTATATTACAAACAAAAACTTGTTTTGTGTGTAGTCACCTCCTCCTCTTTGCAAGTACTTCACATGGATAGATCATGAAGTGCCAAAAGATGTCCAAAAAGACCAACTTCAAGATTGTCTTAGGAGACAGCGACTGTTTGAAGAATCCTTACAAAGAGCCGAGGATGAAGAACGTCGTGAGAGGGAGAGGAAGGAGCGGAAGAAGTGTGAGGAGGAGAGGGCGCGCAAAGAGAAGGCAACTCATGAAGAGGAGAGGGCAAGAAAGCTTGCGAGGGCTTGCGATGCACAAGAGGAGGATGAGGCACGCGATAAGAAGGGGAAATGGCCGCGTGTCACCCAATAGAGATTTGAATGTGCTACTATTTGAGGATTGTATCAAGAATTTGTGATGAACTATGTCATGGACCTATTGTGCTATTTGATGGGAACTATGTAATGAACCTAAGTTATGCTATTTGATGGGAACTATGTAATGAACCTAAGTTATGCTATTTGATGGGAAGTATGTAATGAACCTAACTTTCTCATTAGTTGTCCATTGTGGTGAATTGTGCTACAAAATTGTCATATCCAAAGAGGTAAACTTCCCGCCGATGAAACCAAGACGCCAGGAACCGCGGTGTCTAGCCCTCTGCTCTTCATCCCAGGCGCCAGGGACTGAGGCTTCTAGGTCTCTGCTCCAGAGACCAGGAATGAGGTAAAGCTTCTGTAAACCCAAGACGCCGGGAGTCACGGCGTCTGCTCCTCTGCACACCTAGACGCCAAGGTTGCTGGCGTTTTGGCCCTATGCAGATTATAAGTTGTTGTGGGCCTAGTCCATAACTCATTCTTCAACCTCACACCCCCGAGCTTCTGCACCCCCCCCCACTCTCTCTCCCCCAACCAAACTCCCCTCAAATCTCTTACAAATCGGTCCCATTTGACCGTTGGATCAGAGTCATTTACAACCACTGAGGTAAATCTAGTACACCCCCATGATTTGTTTGGTTGAATCCATCACAGTTAGTGGATTATTTGAAACCCTTGTTTTTCCTTTTTTTCAAATCCTTTGCAAACAAAGGGAAGAATATAGTGTGTTATATGGTGTTGTTACCTTTAGCCTAATGAATTTAGTTGGTGTAGTATGCATGCTCCTAGTGTTATGCTTATGATTAGGGTTAGGATTAGGATTACCCTAGTTGTTATGCTTATGATTAGTGATAGAGTTACATACTTCTTTATAATGTTGCATTTAATAATGGTAGGTCACTCTTGTAGGAATGGCACTTAATAATGACGCAAAGATGGTTTTCATTGAGAAATATAGGGATGCGGCGGATGAAAAGAACCTCGAACTCATTAAAGAAAAGATGACTCTATGGGTGAACAGTTGCGATGCAAGGAATGAAGCTGCGAGGAACTCTGCACGGTTATATTTTTCTGATTACTCAGATAATGTCATCGCTGAAATGGAAAAGAATATTACCGAGATGAAAAGGGCTGAACTTGATTGTAGAAGTGATCTAGGTAGGCAAATCGCATTTTATGCAACTATGCGAGAATATCGTCAGATGGACTTAAATAGGCCTTAACAGATCATTAACTGGGCAATCAATGAAGGTACGTCCCCAATACCGACCCAGACTGCTCATTGGGATTGGGTTCTCAAAGTACTGGGTGTCATCTATTGCAACCCTGGACCAAACAAAGACATTTGATTGAAACCTATCCCGCTAGATTACGAGCCAGACTTGCCGCTGCTATATACCGACCCAAGCTCCTCGGTGCTAGATACCGACCCAAGCTCCTCGGTGCTAGATCGGGACAATAGAAGCAAGAAAAAAATGATTCACGCAAGAAACAAAAGAAAGAGAATTCACGCAAGAAAAATTCGAGGGGTTGAACTATGTGATGTTGTATGTCATTTGGACTATGTCGGTTGAAGTTTGTACTGCGTATGTCAGTTGAGCTCATTTGAACTATGTGATGTTGTATGTCATTTGAACTATGTAATGATATGTTTATGAACTTGAGACCATCTATTTGAACTATGTGATGGGGACAATGCAAGCAAGATTCTACTAATTTGTCATTTGTTTGTTGATGTCCCTGCTATGTAGAAACCTTAGCGTATAGGCCTCTCTCCAGGCCAAAATGCCAGGGATCGTGGCGTCTGCACCTTTTAAAGAACACCCAAAATCAGTCTCGAGGCCAAAACGCCAGGGATCATGGTGTCTACCACTTTTACAGAACACCTAAAATCAGTGTCTCGGGCCAAAACGCCAGGGACTGTGGCGTCTACCCCTTTTATAGAAGACCTAAAATCAGTGTCTCAGGCCAAAACGTCAGGGACCGTGCCGTCTACCCCTTTTACAGAACACCCAAAATCATCAGTTACATGCAACATCAAGGGGTTCCAGGTCTCAAGTAGCAAATTTAACACAAGTCTCAGTTAGCAAATTTAACATAGAGTTCACGCCACTTCTAAAGTTCGCGAGAATCTAATATAAACTAATTCACTTCTTCCTCCTTCCTATTTTGCTGCGCGGCGTGCATTGTGTGGGCTGCGATGGCTGCGGCGCATCATCCATTTCAGACATCCCAAGCACCTCCTCCTCTTCATATTGATTGTACTCCTCTTCCTCTTCCTCTTGCTCATCTTGCACTTCCTCTTGCTCCTCTTACACTTCCTCTTGCTCTTCCTGATGCAACACAAGACGACGACGCCGTCTATTGTCTCGGCTACTAGAAGCTCCGTCCGTGAGGACGGCTTTACCTCCGTGGCAAGAGAGCATAGCTGCCATCTTGTGGAACCGACTCACGAAACTCTACAACATAACGAAGATGCAATACTAGACTAAGTAAATAGTGTGCAAAGATGGAGGTTTTTGAATAGAGATAACATATACCTTCATTGTTTTCCTAAGAGATTTCTTCGTTAATTCACTTCCATCATCTTCACCAAGTGCTACACCAGCCTCGTTAACACAATGCAATAACTCCATGCCCTGCAAAATGAAGAACACGAAAATTATCTTTGAAGTACATGTAAATGCACTCGAAATAGGTTCTAATTGTGTGGAGCATACCACTCGGTCGTGTAATTGTGCGTAGTCAAGTTGTGTCCCTTCGTTGTATCTCGTTTGTACATTGAAGTCTATGTACCCGCCCTCACGATTCAACTCTTCCAATTACGAACGCTTCCAACCGGGCTTTAGCTTCAACCGGTAACGTCCCACAAGCCACTTCAGATGTTCTTCATATAATGAATCAGTATGGAGTCTTCTTTCCTTCTCCACTAGGTCCGCTCTTTGATTCCACAAAGCTATCCACTCGGAGTGCTTGATGGCCCAAGTCGAAGTTTCCGGGTTATTCTTTCAACTAATGCTGCAAATTATGTACAAGATGAAAGCATTAGCAAGATATGTCTTTGATAATGCTCTACTATATATCCAAAGCTACAACTATCTCACCGATGCAGATATTGGTTTGTCTCGTAACTCTCATCCCTTGGTGTCCCTTGCCTTCTCCCAAATTGTCTTGCGACACGGCCTGGGTAGTGCCACTCGACAACATAGAAGCATATCAGTGGGCATCTCGCCCGCCAAATATTCCTGTCACGCGTGCACATCTTGTTCATCCTGAAATCACACTCGCCATCATATGGCATCCAATCGACCTACAACACAAGATGATACTAGTTAAGTACACGGTTCCATCACAATTGATGTGCTCTTACGTAAGTTATCATTACCTGCTTATGAGTCAACATATCCATATCGTTCGTGTAGCATTTGTATCGTGCAACCGAGCTGCCTGTGTACACATTCGTGAACTCCCAACAGTAGGCGATGGTCGGAAACCGCCAAGGATCAACTCCATGCCTCCCGTCATGTGGGAGCCATCCTTCAGGTGGTATCTTGTTTCTGTCGGGACGTCCAACGGGCATCCGCTCCCACATCCAAAGCTGAAGGCACCAAACAAAGCCACCCATACCAGATGTCGCCTTCTTCCTACGACATGCCTCGTCGAGCTGCAAATTCAGAAATTATTGATAAGGTTGGTGAAATTACAAATGCAAACAAATTGACAATTTGGTTACTAATTACCTAACGATATAAGTATGCTAGTGCTCCTGAACCCCAACTGTACTTACGGTCCCAGTCACTTAGTAGGTCCAAGAATATCCACTGGGCTTTATTACCTGTAGAATATGGGAACACTACCCTCGTTAACAGATACCATAGATAAGCTCGGGTGTGCTGCTGCACAACAACCTCATTGGCGTCCGAAGGGCATACTACTCCTCTCTCCTCTCGGAGCCAATGATGCAACACTTTCTCACTATCACGCTCGCCTTCTTCAGGAGGCACGGGGAAAACACCTGTCAATTGGCCAACACGATCTCGCCAATCCGCAGTTATGGTGGTGCCGGTCAAAGCTTCTCCATTGATTGGAAGGCCACTAATCATCACCATGTCCTCCAAAGTCACGGTCATCTCTCCACATGACAAGTGGAACGTGTGTGTCTCTGGCCTCCAACGGTCAATAAGTGCGGTCATCGCCCCGTGGTTGATCGACGGAGCGTGTCGCTTGAACTGAAGCACAAACGGGAGAAGGCCCAATCTCTCAAAGTATGGCTCATACCGCTCGTCGCACGGCCAGTCGTGGGCACTATGACCCCTCATGCGCATAGGTTTTAGTTCCTGCAAAATAGCATTGCATTATGGTTAGTGACTAGCAAAAATGAGAAGTAATAACCAAGTATTCAAATAGATTGAGTCTTACCCGGCGATTCTCAATGTCCCGCACACGATGCTCTTTGTCATACCCTTTATGAAGACCGCCGTACCAACGTTCATCCACCATCCTACAAATCAAGCATGAACAAATGAAACATACATAACACTATATAACATCCTACATATCATATATTTGGCCTAACAACATCAACATTAATGCATATCTCAATGGCAACATAACAAAACATGATTATCTATATATGACAAAATGTCAATGCACGGGGCAACATATCTCAATGTCAAGATAACAAGACCAATTATCTATATATGACAAAATATCAATGGCAACATATTTCAATGGCAACACAACATAACAAAATCTCAATATAACATCCTAATTATATGACCATATCTCAATGAGAATGAAGCATACAAAATACACAAAAATGTTACAATTCTATTTCAAGCAATCATCTATCTAAATCCATATACATAGCAACTAAAATTAAAATGGCCAACCCTACCACAAATGCCTTCTCTTCCCAATCCTACCATATGAACACATGCCTTCTCTTCTAAAGTATACAACATACCTACATGACCAAGCCATGGGCTCCCCTTTCTCAAAAAAGTGCAAAGAAAACGAATCCTAGGGTTCCAACAAGTATGAATTAATGCTGCCAAAATACAAGTTTTGAACCCAAAATAATCGGAGGATCCGGTGGAGAATACCTCAAGAAAGATGTGGGGGCTCAGATCCACACTTTTGATGAAGAGAATAAGCGATTTGGGGTTGATTTGGGTGAGGGGAGGAGAGAAGCGGAGCTTCTGTAGCGCGCCACACCTCCTGCGTCTTGGGTGGGTTGGTCTGCACCCGAGCCGGCTCTGGCCGGTTTTCTACTCTCCGGGGGTAAACGCCAAGGGTCATGGCGTTTACCCCTTTGCCACGTCGGACGGTCAAACTGGCTGACCAGGGAGGTGGGCCAGGCCTAAACGACATGGTTCATGGCATCTTCAGTGCAAGCGGAACGCCGCGGATGTTGGCGTCTCGGTTTGGGTCAGATCTCGAAAATGTTTCAAACATGGGTCAAATCGTGTTAAACTTAGAGAGATGGGTCAGAACAGTGAAGAAAACCCTGCACGACACCTCATCTAACGGCTCTTGAGGCGGTTTAAAATGAACTTGCGTCTGCCGGATGATTTGTAGCAAGTGCCTTAAAACTAGGTACCAAAAGAGCACCGGCTCACCGTGAGTGAATTTTTCTCGTGAGGTAATCAGGCTCCGCGCTTGATTGAAACTTGGTTGAAACTTTTGAAGCGACTAGCTTCTGGGCTGAGACCACGCGCGGTGCCGGAGGCTCCCGTCGATGCTCTTCTCGCCGTCACGCACGGTCTCAAACCGAGGCCACGGTTCCCTCCTCCTCCTTTGCCAGCTAAGGCTCCCGCTTCCCCTTCCGCCGCACATCGCCGCGGCTCTCACGCAGACGCCTCGCCCGTTTCACACGCGTCGCTACTCCTCCGGCTATGGTCGGGCCCCGCCCTCGCTAAGGCCCGGCGGCTGCACGCCGTTGTGCTCGTCGGCGACCACCGCCACGGCGCGGTCCTCTCCGCTCAGCTGGTGCACGTGTATGCTAGGCTCGGTGTCACGCCCCCACCTTGACTGCGTCTGTGGTGGTGACGGACAGCGTGGAGCTAAGGGTGGGGTCCTTGGTCAGTCAGTTGTTGGCTGGCTATGGGCGGTGTAGTGTGCGTGTGTGCTGAGCTGTATGGGGACGATATAACCCCAGCGTGTGAGTCATGTACAGGTATCGGAAATGAAAGGAAACGTCTGAATCTCTCTCTCCGTTCTCTGAACTCTCTTGTTCTCTCTTCCTCAGCCCCTCTTCTCCTACCAATCCACCATGAATCCTGTGAGATCCATCTCAGGGGCCTCACAAATGGTATTCAGAGCCTAGATCGCGACCGTCTGCGCTCATAATCTCTCGATCGGGCTGTAAAATTCCACCGCGAAGGGTGTGGAAATTTGTTTCACAAATTTTCGCCCAAAATCCCAAGCGGGGTTAGCCTGATTTGGAGCGAGCCGCAACGGCGCCGTCGAAGCCACCGCTGCCGTCGGCGCAGACCAAGCGGAATTGGTGCTGTGTTGTCCCAAAACAATCGTCCTATTGCGTTCTTGAGTAGAGCTCTGGGTATAGCTAATCAGAAGCTGTCGGTCTATGAAAAGGAGTTCTTGGCAGTCATCATGGCAATTGATAAGTGGCGAACCTATCTACAGCGTGGTCCCTTCACCATTGTTACGGATCATCGCAGCTTGTGCCATTTACAAGAACAACAACTGATTACAGATTTGCAACGCAAAGCTATGGCTAAAATGGTGGGACTTCAGTTTCAGTTCAAATATCGCAAGGGCAGTGAAAAGAGACATGCTTTTTAGGTCCCGGGGGTAGGGACTCCCGGTTATCCTGTACGTCCAGGCAGAACACATTACCTAGAGATTTGTGCCATTTCCTGTGATGGTGTTTTGTTTAGCAGGCCTATTGGACAGTAATACGGCGGGGCACGTGGAGTACTGCGGCTGATTCATTCTCTCTTTCCGGTCCCCACAAAGAAGAGGTAGATGGCAGAACTTGATACTGGTCAATTTCTCTGACACATCCACTTCGTCCACACACAAAACGATTACCCATGACCCATATTCCTTGAACCATTTTAAATTTCTCTGACTCATCCACTTCTTGAACAATTTTTAATTGAAGAGATAGACTCTCTTTTCCAGAGAAGTGAGAGAGAGAAAGCTTTTTCAAATGAAGTGAGAGAGAACCGTGTGCTAGTGTGCATGCAGGTGAGACGAAAGTGTGTGAGAGAGACATCTAAGAGAAAGTAGAGAGACAGCTAGAAGAGAGAGATTGTGCATGCATGTCAAACAGAGAGAAAGCGACGGTTTTTAAACAGTGACATGATCACATGAGTGTCGGCCTCTGCTGCCTACAACCAGGTCCTACAGCCTACATCTGTGAACCACTGCATGCCTCGTGTGACAGGCCAATGGGCTGGATAAGTATGATGCTGCTACTGTAAATGGTCTGTGACCGGACAGGCTAAAGTGCGAATCTTAGCGGGGGCTCAACGGTGCGATAAGCGGGGGTCGGGACTCCCGGGTGCTATTGCACCTTTCCGCGGTGAAAATCATGCCGCAGATGCTCTTTCACGAGTGGGCCGGTTATACACCATCACTGCTATGTCTGTCTGTCAACCAGCTTGGGTCCAGGAGGTTGTGAATTCTTACCAGACTGATACTCAAGCCCTGGAACTGATGGCTCAGTTGGCCGTGCATAGTCCTGATGAAAAAGGCTATTCACTTGACAACGGCCTGATTCGTCACAATGGAAGGCTTTGGATTGGAAAAAATTCGGCAATTCAAACTAAGCTCATTCATGCTTTGCACTCTAGTTCTGTAGGAGGGCATTCTGGTGTTCGAGCCACCTATCATCGACTCTCCAAGTTGTTTTACTGGCAGGGTATGAAACGCCACATTGATGAATTTATCAAGCAATGTCAGGTGTGCCAACAAGCTAAACACGAACGCACCTTGCCCGCGGGTGCTACAGCCACTGCATGTACCTTCTCGTCCGTGGAAAGATATCACTATGGATTTTATTGATGGGCTTCCTAAGTCAGATGGATTTGAGGTAATTCTGGTAGTGGTCGATCGCCTGACGAAATATGCTCATTTCTTCCCTCTGAAACATCCATACACAGCACACTCTGTTGCTACTGTTTTCGTTGACAACATCGTCAGATTACATGGAGTGCCAGCGTCCATTGTTTTGGACAGAGATCGAGTGTTCACCAGCCACTTCTGGCGCAGGCTCTTCAAGGAAATTGGTACCAAACTGTGTTATTCAACGGCGTATCATCCGCAAACGGACAGCCAATCCGAGAGGGTCAATCAGTGTTTGGAACAGTATCTTCGTTGTGCTGTTCATGACAGTCCCACCAAATGGAAGCGTTGGTTGTCTATGGCAGAATTTTGGTACAACTCATCATATCATACCTCACTTGGTTGCACACCCTTTAAAGCCTTGTATGGAATCGAGCCAAATTTCGGCACAATGCCTATGGATACAGGCGAACTTCCCACTTCCCTGGCAGATTTGGCGGTGGACCAGGAGGATTTCTTCACCATGCTCAGAGAACACTTAAGGCGAGCTCAAGAGCGGATCAAGGCTCAAGCAGACAAGCGCCGACAGGATCGACATTTTGTTGTGGGTGAAGCAGTGTTGTTGAAGTTGCAACCCTATGCACAGACTTCTCTGGTCAACCGTCCTTGTGCCAAATTGGCCCTGAAATTCTATGGACCCTTCAAGGTGACAGAGAAGATTGGCGCAGCAGCTTATCGCCTAGATCTTCCTCTAGACTGCTTAATTCATCCGGTGTTCCACGTTTCACAGTTGAAGCCCTGCACTGCTGACTATTCCCCAGTATTTGCTGAACTACCAGCACCACCTAACCTATCTACAATTTCTCTTCATCCTGAGGCGATCCTGGAGCGTCGTTTGGTTAAGAAAGGAAATGAAGCGACTCCACAGATCAGGGTCAAGTGGCAAGGACTGGCAGAGGATCACGCTACCTGGGAAGATTACAACGTTCTTCAAGCACGTTTTCCACTTAGTTCTCTTTGGGATGGGGCTTCGTCTTCAGGTGGGGATAGTGTCACGCCCCCACCTTGACTGCGTCTGTGGTGGTGACGGACAGCGTGGAGCTAAGGGTGGGGTCCTTGGTCAGTTAGTTGTTGGCTGGCTATGGGCGGTGTAGTGTGTGCGTGTGCTGAGCTGTATGGGGACGATATAACCCCAGCGTGTGAGTCATGTACAGGTATCGGAAATGAAAGGAAACGTCTGAATCTCTCTCTCCGTTCTCTGAACTCTCTCTTGTTCTCTGAACTCTCTTGTTCTCTCTTCCTCAGCCCCTCTTATCCTACCAATCCACCATGAATCCTGTGAGATCCATCTCAGGGGCCTCACACTCGGGCAGATCGAGCACACGCAGGCGTGCTTGATGGAATGCCCAGGAGGAACTCCTTCGCGTGGAACGCCGTGATCAAGGGCCTCGTCTACCCAGGCCGGTTCTCCGAGGCGCTGGAGACGTGCCGGGCGATGGTCGAAGATGATTCGGCTGCGGCGGATGGTTTCACGTACCCACCCGGCAGGCATCAAGGCGCTCAGAGCGGTTGAGCAGGGCCGGATGATAAGAGAGCATGTGGAGGCAGGCCGGCGTTGCCCGTGGCTATGCGACGCCCAATGTGTTTGTGCAGTGCACGCTCGTGGACATGTTTGCCAAGTGTGGGTGCTTGGGCGAGGCGAGGAGTGTGTTCGAGAGCATGCAGGAAAGGGATGTGGCAGCGTGGACCGCCATGATCGGAGGAACCGTGCATGCAGGAGATTGGCTCGATGCGATGAGTTTGTTCGACAGGATGTGATCGGTAGGATTCTTGGCTGATTCCGTGATCATTGCCACTATCGCATTTGGCAGGGTGAAAGAGTTACAAGCTGGAACGGTGTTGCATGGATGCGCAGTAAGATGTGGAGTTGCTGATGATAAATGTGTTTCCAATGCTCTCGTTGATATGTACTGCAAGTGTGGCTGTCTGGAGATGACTAATTATCTGTTCCATTCCGTCGATTTCAAGGATGTTGTCTCTTGGAGTACACTAATGGTTAGGGCGCCACAAGGTGGCGCCGCTTAAGAGGAAGCTGTGCGCATGTTTTTATTAGAAAAACATAGAGTCCTCGTCTCCGTCTAAAAAAACATCTCAGAAAAAAATCTTCACCTTCATCTAAAAAAAGAAAAAAATTATCACCGCATCCTACCAGCGAGTGCCACTTTGCATAACCCTCCATTTAAAAAACCTTTAAAAATACCAGAGGCCCTCACCTCCATCTAAAAAGAAATACATATAAAAAATAATCCACACTTCATCTAGAAAGAACTCAAAAAGAGTTCTCACCGCAGCCAACTAGCTTGCGTCATGTGGCATAGCTGATTGGCCGCCCTTCCTGCATAGCTTAACTTCATCTAAAAAGAACTCAAAAAGAGTTCTCACCGCAGCCAACTAGCTTGCGCCATGTGGCATAGCTGATTGGCCGCCCTTCCCGCGTAGCTTAATGGGTTTAATTGATTGCTTCAAGGTTACTGAAATGTATCATGTGAGTGTCAGTTTGTTTACTGAAATGGTTGCTTCAAGGTTAAAACCAAATTCTAATACCATGACAAGTATACTTTCGAGTCTTTCTGGCCTGAAATTATCCAGGCATGCAAAAGAGGTCCATGGCTTCTCCTAAGACATGGACTTGACAAGAGCAAGTTTCTGGGGAGCGCATTTATTGACTTCTACAGTAGACACGGATTCATAAGAGAGGCATGAACTGTATTTGATGAGCAGATAATGTTGAGCTTGGGGGAGAGTATGTCAGATAAACATCTACTGTCTTCAGCAAGCTCTTAGAAGATTTTCTTCATAGGAAACAATTCCATGTCTGTGCATACAGGCGAGTAAAAGGTGAACTGGATAATAGTTTTTTTTTTGAGTTAAAACGAAACTTTATTCATTAGAAATAAATAGTACATCGTTTGTCAGGATCATTACAATTTCATTTGGAGGCTCCTCAAACCAATCCGAAGTTGAAGAAAATCTAGCTAATCTAGCAAGTTGATGTGCTACTTTATTTGGTTCTCTATTACAGTGTTCGAATCTAGTCATGATAAAATCACATCCATAGTGAAAGCAGTCATCAAAAATTGCCGCCGCCGCACCCGTTGATTGTCATCCGTCCTGCATGGTCTCAATCACATCCAGATTATCTGAGTTGATGATTAATCGGTTGCACCCCGCCCTTTGCGCTAATGTTAGTCCAAATTTGAGAGCTAATGCTTCTGCAATCAGAACATCCGCGCAATGGTCGATCTTTCCATTTCCTCCTACAATAAACCTACCTTTGTCGTCTCGCGGGACTGCCCCCGTCGTACCCTTCAGCATGTCATGGTCAAAAGAGGCGTCAACATTGAGTTTCACGAAACCCCTAGGAGGACAAAGTCAACCCCCCTTTTTATGGACGCCTTTAAAGATGATGCATTTACAAAATTGTATGTAAGGGCTATGATCCCCATTGATATCTGAGTTGCATTCTGAGTTACTTCCGTGTGCACTAATTTCCGTCTCTCCCACCATAGATACCAAGCTGAAATAGCCATCATTTCTCGTACATTTTGGTACCCCATAATATGCAAATCTTGCTCTGGAAGAAGTAAAAGGTATTCAATATCGCCTCTCTAGCACGATCAACCTCACAAGCTCTATCAATAATGTCATCCATCCCTAGTCTCTTCCAGACCTCCTTTGCTTTAGTACATAGAAAAAGCATGTGTTTCGTGTCTTCTACACCCTGAGAGCAAGTAGGGCACAAGGGCCAAACCTTCATGTGTCTGTTAGCTAGTGTTGCCCGACATGGGAGAGTGCCATGTAACGTACGCCATATAAAAAAATTGACTTTTCCCGGACATGATAACTTCCATATTTGACACCATATAGGGTTAGGTGTGGTTCGCCCCATCCCATTAGAGTGTTTTAGTTGACTCCCATACTGATAGTTCCACTCCGCAGAGTAAGCAGACCGTACCGAGAACGTACCATTTTTTGTATAACTCCGGGCAATGAAATCTGTCATATTATGTTGCGAAATTGGGATTGAAAGAATTCGTTGTGCGTCAATGGGCCACATAGCTTGTCTATTCAGGTCCTCATTCCAATTATTGGAGATGGGGTCAATCAAATCCACCACTTTTGATAACAATTGTCCCCCCTTAGGAGTCACAATCTTCCTAGTGGCACAATTTGGGATCCAGGCATCTTCCCAGATATTGATATTATGTTCATTCCCCACTCGCCAAATATAGCCACGTTTCAGAGTAGTTATGTCTGCCATGATGCTTTGCCAGGTGAAGGAAGCACCATGCTTTGGCTTGGAATTCAGCAAGTCGCCATCAGGATAGTACTTGGCCCTTAGAATGGTGGCACAGAAGGATTCAGGATTATCAAGGAGACGCCATGCCTGTTTGGCAAGCAGAGCCAGGTTGAAACAATGGATATCACGGAAACCCATTCGTCCTTGGACTTTTGGTACACACATTTTTCACCAGGCCATCCAGTGCATCCTCCTCTGGTTCTCCTCGTCTCCCCACCAAAAAAGCGCAATCGCGTCGATGATTCCTTTACAAAAATTTTTAAGAATTTTAAAGACTGACATTGCATAGGTAGGTATGGCTTGGATCACAGCCTTGAGCAGGATCTCCTTCCCTCCGACAGATAGTAATTTTTCCTTCCAACCACTAATTTTCTTAACAATACGTTCAATCAAAAATTTAAAGCAATATGTTTTATCAACACCCACGTTTGCTGGCAAGCCCAAGTATTTGTCATTCAGGGCCTCGGTCATTATATTTAGCATTGTACACATTTGTTCTCTGATCTCAACCTTTGTATTAGGGCTAAAGAAAATACTGGACTTTTCCACGCTTACCAGTTGTCCCGACACCGCACAATATAAATCTAGTACTGATTTCAGGGCCGACGCATTATGTTGGTTGGCTTTCATCAAAATCAATGAATCATCCGCAAAGAGAAGATTTGTAACAGGCGGGGCGTCTCTACAAACTTTAACTCCTGATATTTTCCCGTTCTCCTCAGCATGCAAGAGCAAAGCATTCAACCCTTCCGTGCATAGCAGAAAGAGGTATGGTGATAGCGGGTCCCCCTGCCTCAGCCCTCTAGTAAGCTGAAAACTCTCACTTTCCTCAGCGTTAATCCTTACTTTGGATTCTACAGTTGTGAGGCATTGCATAACCAAATTAACCCACTCTCGACGAAAACCCAACTTCAACATAATCTCCTTTGAAAAAACCCACTCGACTCTATCGTAAGCTTTGTGCATGTCAAGTTTTATAGCACACAAACCCTCTCTACCCTCTCTTTTATTCTTGATTGTGTGAAAATATTCGTAGGCCACTAAAATATTGTCCGTTATCAATCTACCCGGTACGAATGCACTTTGTGTTGGGCTAATGATTTCTGGTAGAAAAGTCTTCAGTCGAGAAGCCACCAATTTTGCAACTATTTTGTACACCACATTACATAAGCTGATCGGCCTAAATTGAGTTACCTTTTCTGGTGTATTAATCTTAGGAATCATCACAATTTCCGTATCATTCCATCCATTCGGGATAGTACATGTATTGATTGCTTTCAAAACCTCCTCAATTAGGTCTTCCCCCATCATGGGCCAGAACCTTTTGTAGAAAATGGCATGGAGTTCATCTGGCCCTGGAGCTTTCAGGTCCCCAATATCAAATAAAGCCTTGCGAACATCTTCCGCGGAATAAGGAGCAAGTAGAGCATTATTCATTTCGTTTGACACTCTCCTACGGACTAGTGATAAGACTTCTTGATTCGGATGGTGAACTTCCGATGTAAAGAGCTTTGTGCAATATTCAGTGATGTGATTCGTCAACTCCTTTCATGTTATCCAATTTCCAAACTCGTTTAATAGTTTCTTTATATTATTTCTTTTTTTCCTGGCCGTGGCTGCGTTATGAAAGAAAGAGGTATTACGATGCCCGTGCATCAACCAGTTTGCCCGTCCTCTCTGTAACCAAAAAATTTCCTCTTGATCCAAGATATTTTCAATTAGCACAATAATTTTCTTCTGAAGACATCGAGACTCCGTATTCAATGGGCCACGCCTTATTCTCTCCAATTCTTTTTTTTATTTCCTAATTCTGACCTTTGGTCCCTTCAGAGTTTCCCGGTCCCAGTTATGCAGATCGGCATGCACTGCTCTTGTACGATCAACAAGTGAGGGTCCAATACCTGCAAGTTTTGCTTTCTCCCACGGTGCCTTAACAATTTCAGTGACCGTTTCTTCCTTCAACCACCTCGCCTCAAATTGTTTAACACGCCCCTCTGGTTGTTTAAAGATTTTTCATCTAAGTAATCTGTATCCAGTACAATTGGGCGATGATCAGAATGAACATGTTCTTCATTGATCACTGCCGCTCGTGGGAATTTTTGTTCTTCATTGATCACTGCCGCTCGTGGGAATTTTTTTGCCCACGCTATATTACAGACCGCTCGATCAAGACATTCACACGTTCACGTATTTCGCCTCTCTTCCAAGTGAACAGGTCGCCCTTATAGCCTAGGTCCTCTAGCCCACAATCCATTAGACATTCACGGAATTCTCTCATCATACCAAGTGGTCTAGCCATACCACCCTCTTTTTCCGATGGGTATAAAATTTCATTAAAATCCCCCAAAACCACCAAGGGGTGGTTACCCTTACTATATAGACCAGGGGTTGGGGCGCCACAAGGTGGCGCCTCTTGAGAGGAAGTTTGTGCGGTGCCAAATTGATAAGCGACCCGTTCACCCCTTTTTTTCTCTAATTGCTGATGAACATGTGAACTTGCAATAGAATTTCTAACTGATAACAGAACAAACAACCTTTGAACAAACAATAATATTTCGGAGATCTTGATCCCCTTAGGTAGTGGATTATTCCCAACCAGATTAAACACATTCAACAATTAAATATGATTGCCCAATAAGTTTTATAGTAACACTAAGAGGAAGTCGCCCGCACTTGCTGCGTTTTTTTCTCCACGGTAAAAATCTGACTCGCCCGCACAGTGCAGGCTACCGACATGGACAGAGGCACACCCCTGATGCGTCGCCTGAGCGGAAGCTTTGCGGTGCCAGGTAGGTGGCGTCCCTTCCACTGTCCTTTTTATGCTAATGACCGTGATTAGTGAAGAAAGTGACATTTGTAATAGAACAAAACAGGAGAGATGGAGCACATGTAGCTAGATAATCATGTTATAGACATGAAAGCTGATCAGTGGCAATCTTTGAGGCGAAAGTAGTAGTTACAGGACCAACAGAAATGCATTGGTGGAAATGTACATTATTAAAATAAATCAGAGATATTATTACTAGACTTATATGAACAGCTCATGGACGGTACGTCGACGATGGACAGTGAGACAAAAATTTCTAAACTCAAGCATACACAAAATGAAATCATCTGTTGATGATGATGAATGAGATTTTACTACAGAGACCCCACAAGAAGCCAAGATTCTTGCACTAAAATTTTGAATCGCAAAAGAGAGTCATAGCAAGCCTATGATCTGAACTACAACCGAGTGCCTTGCTCCTTATTCTAAATTAGAAACTTTAGCAGTCAGAAGCGCTTGCATCTGCAAATTACCAAACAAAGACAATGTTCTAATTTATAATGTCAACAGCTGCAACAATACCAGTACCACCTTTTGGCAACCTGGCATATAATTTTGCTGCATAGGACTTGAGTATTCTATGAAATACCTAAAATGTATTTGATCAGTAATTAATCTATTTAAATTTATCTTATGGGATAACTTATCGAATCGGAAAACATAACTTAGTTACTGAATTAATAAACATGTGTTCAGTTGAACCATATGGTTGATTATTCAAGATTATTTCATGGTACATTCAGTTCTGTAGGTATGATACCTGTCCTATACTCTTTTGAACTGAACGATGCATAGAATCAATAGTAGACACTGCAAGCACACTTATATGGCTCTCCATTGCATGCAACATTTTCAGCAATTGAATCGCCAAATCACCTAATCTTCTTCAGCTATCTGTTGAAAAATAACCAAATTCATCAAGTAATTATACTGACAAACTCCACACAATAAAGAATTGCTTACAGCAGGACAAAAAAACGAAGCCATTATACTCAGGATCAATGAACATAAAGTTATCTAACTGAAACTAAGACCAGCTAGATAGACACATTTCACAATATATGCATCGCTTTGATACCTTCTACTATGCAAATTCTACATCTGATTACGGAAAACAAAACCAATTGCTTTCACAAATTAGTTGAAAACCACTCAATAATACCAAAGGTTACCTCTATAAAAAGTCCCACCCAAATTATGAGAAGCACAGTATATAAGAACTATCATGAACATGAAAAAACATGACTCAAACAAAAATGCAGTACAGTTTGAATACAAGCGAATAAGTCAAACTGATAATTATTTAATAAATATGATTCCACATCAACAGTTAGTTCTTGGCACCAGCTCTCCGCAGCGCTGAACGACCTCTCCCCATCGCCAAGTCCTGCACCAATCCAGCAGAAATGAAACACATAATTCAGTGCAATGAAAAGTAACCGGCACTGTAAAAATTCTGAGAGATTGGTTTCGAAACGACAGCAATGTTACAAGCATCTAAGCTCTCGAAGTGCCACATGTACATTGAAATTACAGAGACTATAATTCTGTTCTACTCGGCGTTGAACCACCTCTCCCCAACGGAAACTAAACAAGCCTATGGATGCTCAAAGTGCCACACATACATTGAAATAAAAAGGCCACCTTTCATGCATTTTAATTTTTTATTGATGTGAGATGGAACCAGTGGCATGAGAGAGAGAGAGAGAGAGAGAGAGAGAGAGAGAGCAGAGCAGAGGAGAGGAATACCTATGCCGGAGTCACTAGTGAGGAGGATCGATCCAGTCGTCGACAGCATGGTGTGCCACTCATGATCACCACCAGAGGCGGCGTGCCAGCCCTGTCGGGCGCAATCAAGGAGATCCCCCGGGAGTAACAAATGGTGTCTGTTAGGATGAACTTGGACAACCAGCCGTCAAGGGCTTCGATGCATGCCTTCTGAGCGCTGACGTAGCTCACGAAGGAGAACCTCTGGTGAAGGAATTCATCTCAGACTTGAGAGTGGTGTGCCGCTGGGCATCATTGCAGAATTTCCCATAAGCAGGGCAGGTGAAGGAATTCACCTCAAACATTATCTGTCTCTCTTCTTCATGAGATTCCACCAATACTTTCCTAGCTCTCGCAAAGCTGTCAAGGAGAAGGGAAAAGGCATCAGTATTTTGATTCAGTGAAACTACATCAATCATCAATTCTACACACGAAAAAGGAGAAGGGAAGGTTGTGCCGTTTATAAGTAAAATTAAATTAACAGATTGGAAGCATAGAAGATGCTGAAATATCATAGATGAAAATCTGTATGTAGGTTCCCAGGTCGAATACAATGGTGACCTTTAACAAGCGAGAAAAAATTGGACAAAGATCAGGTGACTGAAAAACTGTTGTGCTGCTGTTTGTTAACTGATTGAAAAACTGTTGCTTATCTCTGTAGCTTATCTAAAAAAGCTTCTGAAGTGTTGCTATTTGTTAACTAACTGAAAAACTGTTTGTTAACCGACTGAAAAAATGCCAATGACTCGCATTCAGTAAGTAATAGGCTGAAAAATGCTACCATATTTGTATTGTTAGCTGACTGTTCATACTGTTAACTGATTAAAAAAATGCTATTTGTATTTTCTGATGACAGAAAACGGGCTGAAAAACAAGTTTTAAGTATTAGGAATTTCCGAAATGTACATTAGAGAAAAACTTTGGTCAGCAATTCCACTATGTAAACTTGCAGCTACATATTTTACTAACCAATCGTTTCTCTCTCTCTTCTCTTAATTTCTAATCTGGAACACGACATATGTATATTGACTTATCCCCTGCTTCAGTTTACACAGAAAACTGAAACCAACCTGTGCATGTATGTTCAACGCCCAACCCTAAATTCTGAGAAGAATAAGAATGAGAGGAACAAGGCAACCCATATCAAATTCTATGAGGTAGAGAGGCCTAGCAGGATCCTCTAATCGAGTGTTCGTACTGCCTTTTCAACACGAAGATCACAACAACAAGGGAGCCGACAAAACAATATTAAATATTACAATATTAATCAATACAGCATGAAGAAACCAACAAATTTAGAAAGAGCAAGCAAATTACCTCCTTCCATTCAGCAACACTGCCATGTTACACATCATATAACTCAGCAGATTTAGACACAAAATATGTCCTCATAAAGTTATCACATTGCCTTGATCTTTCTGCTAATGGTGGAATCCCCACAGAACCCACACACGACATGCATCAGTTAAAAGGACACAAAATCACCCCAGATCAAGAAAATGCGATAAGAATCCCATAGAGCGACCAATTCTAATAGGGAACAAAATAGCAACATCAACCCTCTCTCTTTGTATATGCATTAGCAGCAAAATTTTCTCTTCTACCCTCTGACTTTTCAGTCGCATACACATTAGCAGCAGGAACATCACCTAAATCTTTGCTGACTTATCTCCTCTAATCTTTTGAATTAATCCCCATCGCAACAGCTAGTCCAGCACTTCCTTTCTCACCTCTCTTTTCACAAACAAATGAACAGTGTAAAAAACCGGAATCTCGGAGGAATGGTCAGAGAAAAACCTCAACCGGTTGCAAGAAAATTTTCAGGAACTGCCGGCTCGTAGCACTCGTCCACCTGTAGAGGAAAAGAGGAGCAATCAATCAGTATAGGCATACCGTCGAACAGATGGTATGCACCTCCCTCGTGCTCCTGCCAGATCTCGCCACTGCCGAAGAGGACATAACACCACTGACCTGCGGAGGAGGTGGTTGCAGCATAGTGAGGAAGCCAACATCCAGAAGGTCGACTGGATCGCTACCCCGGCCATCACCAGGTGCATCAGGAGTCGCCGGCTCCGCCTCCGGGAAGATGCTCCCGGATCTGGAGCTGTTGGCCCTTGATGGCGCAGACGAAGAGGCCGTGTCGATGGCGACTTGCCTCCGCGTGACGGTGGTTCTTGTCGAGCTGCTTCTGGCGCCATCGGCAGCGCCCTCCTCCACATCCTCGTCCTCCCTGCCGGCCACCTCCATGGAGCCGGATTGAGAAGAGAAAGGGTTAGGAGTGGCATAGAGGCGGCAGGGGTGAGGGAAGGATGCGATGTGCCTGGGTCGAGAGGAGGCGTGGGCGATTGGATGTGGAGTCTGCTTGGCCGGTGCCGGAGGACGAAGCAAATATTTTCATAATGCCTCCATATGGACAGCCTCTGCTAATTCTCCTAAGTCGGCCTTTTGGCTTCTATTCTTAAAATTCTACCGAAACTCAAAGCCCATTCTTTTTATCAATTATCTCAAGGCAATATCTCAATTTAAAGCACTCCTTGGTGCTCTCTTTGGAGATCAGTTCATGATTGTCTTATTCATCAACGACATGGTTTTCAATATTCATTTTTAGTTAAAGATCTTTGGTTTCCGGACCAAAAAACTTGGAACCGGGACTTGGTTTGCTCTCTTTTTCAAGAACCTTTGGCCTCTCTTATTGTGCAAACAGATATTATTGATGATGATAGTCCGGATACGCTTTGTTGGGATCTCACTCATAATGATATTTGTTCTTCAAAATCCGCCTATAAACTTTGTTTGCAGGAAATTCAGGCCATTCCCCGAAATGCACCTTCTGTTGTTCCTTTGGATCTCTCAAATCTTCTTAAACTCATTTGGAAACAAAAAGATATGCTCCCAAAAGTTAAAACTTTTGCGTGGAGACTGCTTAGGAGGGCTCTTCCTACGGGGTTGAGGGCTGGTAGATTTTCCATTCATATTTCAAAAAATTGTTGCCGATGTGGTCAACAAGAGGATGAGGTCCATCTGTTTTTCATGTGCTCTTTTTCTCGTGCAGCTTGGTTTTCCTCTCCTTGGTTTGTTCGTTCCGATGCTTTAGTCCAGGGGCATTCCACCTTGCATTATGTTATTGATGTTCTTCGCATGAGGCATCCATATGGTTCTCTTTCTAACATTTTTATGCTTCTTTGGTGTCTCTGGAAAGCAAGGAATGATTTTCTATTTGATAGGGCGAAATCTCTTCCTCATCAAGTTCACATTGTTGCTCTTGCGTTAACCTCTAATGTGTATGACAATGGCCTTCTCTTGAATCAGGCTCCAACTCCAACTCAGTTGTCTTCTAATCAAATTCCTTTGCCTGGCAGAACCCTTAGGTCTGATTTGTTGGCTGATGGGGCTAAAATCTATTCGGATGCAGCTTTTAGGACCAAGAAAATTCCAGGTTTGTTGCAAGGACAGGTTGGCACAGGTGTGGGAATCTTTATTTCCTTACCCTCTAACCGAGGAGAGATCAATGTGCAAGTGCAAGCTTCAGCTCCTCCAACTTCTACTCCTCTGCAAGCGGAGGCTCTTGCACTAAATTTTGCTGCTTATCTTGCATCTCAACTCAACATTGCTCAGCCTACTTTTCTGACGGACTGCTTGGTTTTAGCGGGGGCTGCTGCTCTAGGTAATGTCTCCACTTCTGAAACTCCATGGAGTATCAAGAAATCTTTGGCTAGTTTTTTTAAGACTACTTATCAGCTTCAGCCAAAGGTGTTTCACATTTCTAGGGAGATCAATGGTATTGCTCATAATCTTGCTCAACAAGTTTTCCATGCTATTGGCAACACTCGGCTTTCTGGTTTTGCTGCAAGACACAATCATGGTCTTTGCCCAATACTGCCTCTTCTTGAAAGTTTTCAGATTCAGGGCTTTAGAATTCATACAGTTCACTGTTATTAATTTTCTCCCTGTAGGTTTTGGTGTGGCAATTTTTTATCTCAGTTATAGTTGGTAGTCTGGGCTTGTTCTTTGTTTCTTCTTGAGCTCTGCCTTCTCTCTGTACTTTGTGTTGTGCTTGGTTTTTATTCATTTGCAGATCTCTGGTGTTTGATGCTATATCGCGAAGCTGGAGTACATCAGTTTCTTATTTTGCAGGGTTTTCATCTTGGTTGCAGATGTATTTTGCTGTTTCTACAGGACCTTGACATGCTTGCTTCAAGAAAGATGGCAGTGAAGCAAAAGACAACAGCAATTCATAGTTTCATATTCAGAGTGTTCCTGTGCTAGTTCTGACCATGTTGATCATGGTGTAGTGGCATTCCCACTTTGCCTCATTTAGGGTCTTTCTTCAGCTCTCTTTTCTAAATACTGCTGCTACTCCTCTCTACATCTTCAGTAGATCTATATAATTCTCTTTGTACTTTCTCTATGAGCTGAATGAATTTGGCACTTCGGTGCCTTTGCTTGTTCAAAAAAAATGGGCCGATGGGGCGAGGCGGTGGCGGCGGCAACGAGACAGATATTTTGGGAGAGGCCGCGTGAGTCGAGGCAAAAGGGCTGGAGCGATTTCCTGTTTCTCTCCCTCTTTCTTTTCTTCTAGACGAAGCAAACGACGGCGTGGGGCAGCGAAGGACAAACTGCTACTCCATTTTGTATTTACCTAATCCGACGTGGCATGTGCGAGCGACCGCCCTTGATGCGCAACTGAATGTTTTGGATTGCGAATATCGTTCCAAGAGAGATAGTGTTCATTCCATTTCGGGTGACCATAAAAACCCGTGAACCGCCACTGAACCACATCCTCGTACATAAAAACAATATCAATAAAATGGGATGAGACATAGTTCAACTCGGCTTTATTCGACTTATGATAAAACAAAGCGAGGCCACGGGCCTTACCATCACTTTCCACTACAAACATAGAATCAAAACCTAAAGTACGACGAAGCTCATCGGCTTTACAATTATTCAAATGGGATTCAGAAAGGAAAATTAAGTCTGCCCTTGTACGCTCCTGTAGGTCCAGAAGCTCACGAATTGTCGTGTTGGAGAGCATACCACGGCAGTTCCATCCTAGGATTTTCATTTTGCCCGGCGGTCCTCCTCCTCGGAGGCCGCCGATGTGCCAATCTCGTCTTTCTCTTCACCAACCGATTCCACACCTTGCAGAACATACTCTTCCTCCTTCTCGTCTATCTCCTTTGCAATGTGAGTAGCCCAGCCCTCTCGTCCTAGACAACTACAACTCTACCCGTGTGTTGAGGATATAACCATTAGAGTCACCCGCCCAGGAGGGGCCGGGTTACGTCATAATGATCATCACATGAAGCCCAGTACCAAGCTTGAGGATGGCGCGTCAGTAATGGGCTTAAGACCCGGAGGCGGCTTAAGGCCCGTAGTGATAAACCGCCGTTATGGCAAGACTTGTAGTGTAAGGCAAGAATAGTTAAGAGTCCGAGCCGGACACTGTTATAAGCCGGCCGGGACTCTGAGAGCCGCTGGGCGTCAACCTCTCTATATAAAGGGACGACCCAGCGGCGGTTCAGGACAAGTAAGATCAGATCGATAGCCAAGCAGAGCGGTTTAGCTCCTGGTCATCGAAACCCTAAGTAATACCACCTCGACTGGACGTAGGCTTTTACCTTCACCGTAAGGGGCCGAACCAGTATAATCCTCGTGTCCCTTGTCCTGATTAACCCCTTTAAGCTTCCTTGCTGCGATGGCTCCACGATTAAGTCCTTGCACGAGGACATCTGTCGTGACAATTCCACGACAGTTGGCGCCCACCGTGGGGCCAGCGCACTATGGATTTGAGTTCTTGAAGGGCAGCTTCGAAGGGCTCAAGGGATACGCTGTGGGCCGGATGACCAAGAGTCGTCGCGGCAAGCTCTACATCGACGATGCAAGCTGGGGCCCCGACGCCGGCTCAATCGAGTACGGGTACCGGGTCCCCTTCGGCGGAATCCACGTTTTCATTGGCAAGCCGGGCCCTGAGCCGGACCTCTGCGCCGACCTCATCGAGACGGCTCAGCGCGCGAGACCCACCCGGACTCTGCCTGCCTTGAGGCGTGCTTTCGTGGGATGCGTCCATGGAGGACTCTCTGAAGGATCTGGATCTGGCAATGAGGCGGCCGCTCGCTCTGACGGCGAGTCGTCCACGATGAGACCGACTCGTTATACCAGCTTCAAGATGGCAGGCTCAGGGGTTGTTCCGATGGTGACAGTATTCCGGACCCCTTTGAGCCGCCCAGCCGGGTTGGAATCTTCATGGCCGGCGCACAACCTGTTCAGAACTCCGCCACTGGGGCAGGAGGCCCTGTGCACTCGCCGGCTCAGGTGCTGATGGATCTCACAGACAAGATGACGGCCCTGTTAACTGCTACGGTCGCCCCAGCGGATCAGGCTCAACATGATGCGGAGATAGCACAGTTAAAGCTGGATATAGCAAGAGCCAAGGAAGATCTGGCAGCGGAAGGGATCAGGATGGCTGCAGAACGGGCGGCTCTCGACGCCCAGACTCAGCTGATTCAGGCGCAATCTTTTCGGCTCACGATGGATCAGAACGCATCCAATGAGATCATGAGAAGGAGGCATCAGAAGGCTCAATCTCGACTCCCTCCAGTTTACGACCCTCGAAACCTCTTCAACACGCCTGGTGCAGGACCCAGTAACCCGCCGGAGATCATGGCGCCCGGGGCTGGAACGCCGATTCAGCCACAAGTGATGGGGCCTCCCCGTGTGTAACATCCCAAATTTTCAATTTGGTATGTTATACATAGATCATCATTGCATATCATATTTTATTGCATTTTGACAAATCCTCGATAAATCCTAAGCAACTCAAGGACCCTCGGAGAGAGTTGGGGATTGTCTCGAATTTTCATATTTGATTTCCATCAAATAATAAAACGATGATTTTTGGTTTTAATTATTTTCTCTCCGGAAAAATATTTCATAAAAAAATAAATGAGAGGAGAAAATATGACTTCTCCAAAACAATTGAAATATTGGAGGAAAAGTGTTAAAATCATTTATTGGATTTTATTCGGAGTTTTGTTTGCAATTTTAATTGCATTAAAAAATATTGCATGTTTTCAAAAATTTATTTTGTTTCAAAAAAATGTTCACCCTGTTCTAAATATTCTAACTAGACGGGAAAATTTGTTTTATCTTTTTTGGATTTTTATTTATTTTTCTACGAATTTTTCGGCGGAACGTTTTAAAAAAAAACCCGCGCCGCGCCCGACCGGGCCGAGGCCCAGCCGAGCCGCCGGCCCACCCCGCCGTCTCCCTCGCGCAGCCGCGCCGCCACCGCGCCGAGTCCGCCTCGAGCACGGCCGCCGCCGCCTTGCCCCCTTCCCCACGCCATCAGCCCCCCCCCTCATAAATACCCCACCGCCGCCGCCCTCCCTCTCACCCGAGCCCGCCCGAGCCGCCGCCGCTGGGAGCCCGCGCCGCCGCCGCCTTGCGCCGCCGCCCCGCTCGTCGCCGCCGGAGCCGCCCCCGCCGCCCCGAGCCCCGCCGCACCCCGCCGCCCCTCGCCGGAGCCAGCCGAGCCCCGCCGGAGCCCGCCCCGACGAGGTATTACCTCGCCGTCGCTTGCCGGTTTTGTTAAAAAAACCGTTCGTTTAAAAAAAACCTAGATCGGTTTTTTCGGTTTTGTTATTTTGTGAGCGTTCACCGACTCGTTCGTTTTAACGAACGCGTTCGTCGGATTTTCTCTGTTAACGAACGTCCGTTCTTTAACCGTTCGTCCATTTTTCTTTTTCGTCGGATTTTTCCGCGATTATCTCAGATCTCGATTTCTAATCGAATCTTCGTTTCTGTTTAACTTTTCGCTCATTTATCGGAATCAGGCGATTCAAGCGCCTAGAGTTTCGTCTCGAAATTCTCTTTCCGTTGAACCTACTCAAACAAGTTTTTGCTACTGTAAAATTTGACCTAGATCCAGATTAGTAAATGAAGATTGTTTCTTTCGCCGTTTGACTTTCGTTGCTTCGTTCGAGTTGATTCTTTTTGCAAACCGGAGTTCTTAAGTTGAACTTTCTGGTTGGATCTTTCATTCGAGTTTTACCTGTGCATTAGATAAGTACTTATTGTTGCTTGTTTGTTTGCGATAGAGTACCCGGAGTGTGCCGCTTGTTACTTCGAATCGCTAGGTTTTGCGGATCATCAGCAAGGCAAGTAACACTTTGATCATACTTTCCATACCCAGTTTTATTGCATTAGATCTATTCCTCAAACAATCGCATGATTAGGATCTAATTAAATTGTGGGATTTTGGGAAGTAGTTGAGGTAGTACCTATTACCTGTTTTCTTATCAAACCCTTGGGAGTTACTTCTACGTTGCTATTATATTGCCATGCTATGCTCGTAGACGCGGATTGGTTTTGAGAGATATTCATGACAGATGTGAGATTGTTAATAATGGGTTACCTAAGGTGGCAACTAAAACTCACATCTGGGTGGATTGAGGCACCTGGAGAATCCAGTGTTGTCTATTTGTATAAGGACCGCCACCCAGGCTCAAAGGGATCATAAGATTATTCATGCTAGAAACTTCCGTGTGCAGCCACAAGCTATTATGGGCTCTAGCATAGTTGAGTAGGTTACATGATCTCTTGAAGAGGTGGGCTAGCAGATGTAGGGGAAAGTAGGTGTACCGGTCCACCCGGAGTAAAGAGTGATTGTTCCTGAAAGACTGTGTCTCGGTCATCCGTTTCTCAAACATCATGCAGTGCGAGAATCAAGCGGAGGCGATCGAGTCTTGTGGGGAAAAGTGCGCAAACCTCTGCAGAGTGTACAAACTAATCATGGTTAGCCGAGTCCCCGGTTATGGACAATTTGAGTATCTAGTACCTGGATTATCATTTGAATCTCATCACCATGTTACTCTTAATTAATTTTGTTGGGTTAATGGTGACTCTTAATTGGGATTGAGATGCTGTCAACCATCTCAATGTTTCACAACCACCATGATAGTTAAATAAAATTTATTCCTTTGAAGTAGGGAAAAATTGGCTTTTCGCAAAAACTTAACCGTAGAGCTTTCCACTAGCCATATATGCATGTAGTATAGCATTATTATTGTTCATTATTCTCTATGTGTTACATTGCCAGCATATTCCATGTGCTGACCCGTCTTCGGGCTGCAACGTTTCATGTTGCAGACTTTTCAAACGACGAGTAAGGTGCCTTAGGTCGTGGTCTTATACTCAGTGATGCCGCTGGAGTTGATGGACTCACTTATCTTCCAAGTCTTCCGCTGTTATCGTTTTAGATGGCCTTAAGCCATATTTATCATACTTAATCTCTTTGGAGATATTCGATGTAATAAGTGTGTGATTGCTACTCTGTTATAAATCCTCCGTTTGTACTGTGCGTGTCAGCATTA